>NC_081251.1:4504518-4802793 GCF_030490865.1 Poecile atricapillus
CACTAATTTTTGACAGACATTCTCTTTGGGAAGGGGAGCCCTAGAGAAACAATTCATGGAATTTCTCCTTGCCTGGATCCAGAGTAAATCCCTAAACTCTACTATACCATCACCCCAAGCCAACCCCCAACCAAGATGTTAACAGAGGCTCTTAAGAATCATGGCCATTATTTAATAAATAATCTTATGAATGCAAGCCAGAATGGTGACAAGATTAATCTCTTGTAACTTTAAATACCTACCATTCAGATACGTTGTCTGAACTAGTCATCTTAACTTCTTGCATAGTTGATTTGGAGATGGAGTACCCCAGAAATTCTTCTCATGCAAAGGTGAGACTCAGATCATACACTGACTTATCTCTTTTTATAAACCAGAGACAGATAAGCATCAATGAGACACTTGAAGACAGATAAAATGTAGAGAATTAACTTTCCATTCATGTTTTTGGGCCAATTTTAATTTTTTTAAATGATACTAACCTTAATCCTGAAAAATTCCATCCAACTACATTTCTCATAGACAGAATTATTAAAACCTAATTTCAGAATAAAAATAATATCACTTTGTGGAAGATAAGGGCCAGAAAATCTTTATCAAACTGTAAAACAATTTTTTGCAAATGAAAGGAGGAATGCTTGAAAGTTGTTTTGTTTTGTTTTTTGTAATTAAGGTAGTGCTTCTACAAGGCTCTTTCTTTCTGTTTTCTGATTCTGCTCTCAGATGGCAACTTGGCCTGTCAGTTTTGTGTCACTGCTTGTTTATGCCATAAATGTCATTTGGAATGACAACACTAGGAAAAGGTCAGGGCTATTACTAAACAAGCTTACCCCCTGGAGCCTAATACAGTCAAGACACTGTGATTCAACTGCTGGGAGTGGCTGGAGAGACGGCAGCAGGGAGAAATATTTAGGTACTTTTCAGTGCTGGTCCATGGAAATCATACCTTGGGGCTCAAAACAGGACAAAGCCAGGAGCAGCCTTATGTGTTTGATTCAGGTAATGTATTCAGAGGAATTAGCAGCAAGAGCCAGGATTTGAGGAGCCAGCAGAGCTGTCTGTTTCTTTTTATTAGTGCATGGATGCTAAGTACTGCTCAGAGAATGAAGTTTGATCAATAAATCATCCCCTAGTTGCTGTTCTGCATTGGCTTCTTTGCCTGGACTGTTAGAACAGGACCATGTGTTTGCCTTTTTTCTTTTCCCCCAGAGTAAAAATTCTCCAGTAAGTAGAAACATGAAGGAAAGAGGAAATCAGCTCTAGCTTAATGCAGTTTGCTGTCATCTGTGGCTTAGGTAGGTAACCTTGCATATAGGTGACTCCTGCTGAGGGAGTTAACTCTCTAAATAACAACAGCAGCCTCTAATCCAGCCCAAAATTATAATAATTGCATCAGTTGATTGAGAACCACCTAAGCAGGAGGATTGTGGGGAGAGGCGGGGAATCCTTCCTGAGACATTTTCAATCAAAAATATTTGATTCACCTATCACAAGGCCATTTTTTGATAGGACATCATAACATCGTGGAGTGGTTTGGGTGGGAAAGGACCTTAAAGATCATCCCATTCCAGTGCCCTGCCATGGACACCTTCCATTAAAGCAGATTGCTCCAAGCCCCATCCAACCTGGCCTTGAACATTCCCAGGAATGGGATATGATATCAGATGCCCTTTTTTTTTTAACAGATGATGTTAGTATTGTAAGAATTCCAGATTGGACACCATTTTAATAGGCTCCCTAAGAATATAATTAAGCTTAGTTCAAAGAAAATATTTACTTATTCACATTGAAGAACCAGTGTGCCTACCATTCTTCTTTGAAGCTACCAAAAAATATAGAAGTTCTCATCAGAAAGAAAGATCATTGGAAAAGCCATGGAAATAAAGACAATGAATACCTGCTGAAATTTGTCTTGAAGCACTCACTGGCTTTCTTTTAAGTAGTGAAAGGAGAAAAACTGAAAAATAACTAAGCAAACAATCTTCTCATCAAGGAATGATGAAAATGTGAAGTTGTAAATACCTGACAAGTAACTTCTGGTTGTTTGGCCACTGGAATTTTCTTTGCTATCGGAATTCCAGACAGGAGAAGAAAGCTGTCAGTGAAAATATAAAAATGAGTTTGTATGCCCAAAGGTTTGTTCTAAAACTAAATATTTGGAATTGTTAAAAGACCTTCTCTTTTTTCTTGAGGTGTTGGTTAGTAAAATAAATCATATTATATATAAAAAAATATACTTTTGCTGATTTACAAAAGCCAGGTGTAACAAAAAATGTTGCTTTCAAACTTTCAGAATTGTTTTTCTTCCTCCCTACTTTTTAGTATTTTTTTTTCTTTAGACAAGAAAAAATCTCCTAGTTACTCTTGACAGTAAACTGAGTTTTCATTTCTTTATCAGATAAAGTTTGGAAAATGTGACAATCATACTATTACAACTGAACTAGTTTATTTATTTTTTTTTCTATTTTACAAGCACTTATCTAGAAATCCTGGTACTTAATGTTCCATGAAAACAATGCCAGAAATAAAGGTTGATTTAGCTCTAGGAATCAAAATCCAAACTTGTCATTAACAATTCAAGATCCATAAAAATTGATAATCTTCCTTTATGATAAATGGGAGGAGGGAGAAAGAGGGGTAAAAAAACCCACAAAAAACAACAAAACCACCAGGGGGGACTTCTTAATAATTATTATTTATTACTCCATGGTGAAAAACAGAAACATTGACAATTGGTCCCATCTGTGGCAGAAATTTCCCCGTTCGTTTTGAGTAAGACTTTCCGATTCTTCCCTCTGCAAGGATCCCTTCCTTCCCAATAAAGACATGCACATTCTTGAGGAGAGTGAGTCTTTCTGGACATTTATCTGTAGCTATTCACCCAAATTTTATAGGCCTGAAGCAATTAATAAGAAAGAAATCACAAGTCACGGCTGGGGATTAGAGCCAGCCCTTGCACCTCCCCACATGTGGCGCAGCAGCTCCGCTCTGCCGCGTGCCTGGCCGTGCCAGGAGTGCTTTCCCTGTGCTCCAACCCCCTGGGTTTGCTCCCCAGCAGTCTGACTGGATTAAGAATGGAGTCAAATGCTGCTGTTGGTCTTATCAGAACAGATCTGAGCCCAACACGATGAAAACATAAGGAATCAGGATCACGGTATTTTCCCTCGGTGCTCTTGTCAAAAACAATTGGTGCAACAGAAAGAACATCAAGGGGCTGCTCCCTTACTGTGAAATATTCAGATCCCCCCTTCAATTTGGGCTGCTTTGGGGAGCTGATGACTGCCTAAACTCTTCAAATGCAAAGCCAGGGTGTATTTGTGAGTGGAGGCAGCCCAGCAGAAGGTCTGAGAAGAAGCACAAATCTTCATGGAGCACCGTCAAGAAGAATAGAAGGAAATTCTTTCACATTACAAGCAAAAACATCTGTCCCTTCAATGTGGCAAGATGCAAAACCCCAGCAAACGTGTCTGTTTTGATAAAAAGCATGGAACAATAGTTCCACATTACTGCAGGAGGCTGGGGGCTGTGGGAATCAACAACTGAGCTGTCCCATCTCAGCCAGCATTGAGGGACTTAATACATTCACTTGCCTTCCCCTCCCTACTGGTGTGCCCATAATTTCCATCTCTATGAAACCAGGCATCAATAACAATGAAATTCATAGGGGTATATTTTAGAATGCTAAGTGATGAATTTTGCATCCAGGCAAGTAGCTTTCCATTAGAGTGAGTGGAAAGTGGAAAAGTAGGACATTAACTTGACTGTAGGTGTTGTCCTAAGGTGCTGGAGAGTTAATATGTTTACAAGAGGCTTGTACTCCATATGATCTCACAAAACAGAAATAGAGGCTGGAGAGAGGAGATTTGACCAGTTCACAACCCTTCCAGTGCCTCATTTCCCCCATATCTAAAAGAAATCTGCATGTTTTACTCCTGAGAAACCTCCCACACTTCTTCAGGACATGCTTCTATCAGTCTCTGTGTGCAGAAGCAACCTTTGAAACCAACCTGGGGGCCAATTACCAACACAGAGCCAAGCATAGCAATTGCTCTGTGTAAAAACTGGTGCCTTTCTTTCCAGGAAAACTGCAGAATAGAATAGCAAAGTATCTTAAGTGTGGTGGTTGGCCAACAATAAACAGAAAAACTGCAATCCCTGAAAACTAAGATGGTGTAGAGGGGCTGCAGAGCAAGATGAATGAAAAGCTGTGTGGTGTGTGGAGTGTTCGGAGGGAATTTTTTTTGTTGTTGTTGTTTCAAAAGGAGTTTTTTTACCCCAGGCCAGAAGCCTTTGTGTCAGGGAGACTGTCTCATTTCTCTGCTCAAAGGCTGTCAGAGATGACTGAGATTTGAAAATGCTTTCTGATGTTGACGAGGTCAAGGGAGACAGAGCTGCCTACCATCAGTCGCTGCATCAGTGGTGGGATGGGAGGACACGTGAGAGGGAGGATGGAAAGAAACCAGTGAAATTGTTATCTCTGGAGAACTAGATAAAACAAAATAAATAGTATAAAATAAAATACAGGAGAAAGAAGAGGCACAGGTCAAACAGCAACACCAAAGTTTATGGCATTATTATTCAGCTGGAATAAGGGAAAATATCTTGGTTCCCAACTGGGGATGTTCTGAAGAGAGGGAAACTGACTGGAGGCAAAAGATATATTAATATTACTCCACTTAATCAATACATAAAATCCTCCAATGTGTTTTTTGTACAAGCCTGCTCTGCAAAGTTAACACCTGCAGTGTTTTCTGATTCCATCTAATTGTGCTTGCAACAGTTCAAATCAGGACTGCCCAAAGCAGCCAGGAATTGAATCAGGCCATGGAAGTGGCTGCCACAGGTTGCACCTATCTTGCCCAAAAGACAGTGGGCCAATGTCACTGTCACCCTTAAAGATGGACTTCCTCTGTCCTACCTCACAAAGCAGCTGCAGGAGCCTACTTGGATCAACCTGTAGGATTCCATTTAGCTGCAGACTGCCAAAGCTCACAGGAGTTTCACGTGGGATGTGGTTCTCCATGGGCTGTGCTTCCCCACAGGGATACCCAGATGGGCTGACCCCACATAACTTTGTGTCTCAAATCCTTTCAGAGGAGCAAGCATTTCTATAAGGCAGCACACATGGCCAGCTTTTGAGTGTTGGCATTGGTTTCCAGCCTACCAGGGCACAGTGGTAGCTGGTTTCATTTCTGATTTCATACAATCATTAGCTAAAGACACAATAGTGATGTCACTATTTATAGAAGATATTTACATTGGCCATTTCTTCACTGAGTTTCCCTTATGAGCAGGCAAAGGTGGACTTGCTGATCCACGTGTGCTAGGCAGGATGCAGTTTTTCTTCAAAATCTCAACTGTGTGAACCATTTATGGCTGTGGTGCCAGAAACTTCCTCCAGTTCCATAATTCCTCCGTTTTCTGTGGTGCCCAGAGGCCCACAGGATGTGCTTCCCACTTTTTGATGTTCTCCTTGAGTCAGAGGAAGACTTTAATGATGCACTGGGAAAAGGAAACACCAGCGTGGAAAGCTAAATGATTCAAAAGATTCCACCAGGTGATAAATGTCTTGCTTTATGAGCCTTCCTTGTTGATGACTCAAAGTTTAAGAAGTGACCTGCATGTGTGTGACAAGTAAACATTTTGTCTTCAGTCTGGGGAGAAAGACATGGGAGAAGGATGTGGGAGACTCCTTGCAGTCTTTCCTTTCCCTGATGATTATCACCCCTTTCACCTTGTCACAGCTGTTGGAAGGGTGGATATCTAACCCTGAATAAGTGAAATAATCTGATTTTAAACAATGTTTTTTTTCCCCAAACACCTTTAAAATTTCATGAATCTGGCTTGATGGCCAGCCAAATACACTCTGAAACCAGTACAGAGTAGGAGCCAACTTTCACAGATTCCAGCAGATTTGCTTTAGATAAGGAAAGAGGCTCCCTTTTGTACTCTACCTGTGCAGGTGACGTGGAAGCACAATTATTTCTGTATTAATGAATGTGGGGAACAACTAACTCCATATTAATATATTAAACAGTTCCAGGTCTCTTTCACACTGAGCCAGGTGGTGTAGGATGTTCTATATTCTACATATTAAATGTAGGACATATTAATGCATTAAATGGGACCTCCAAAACTGAGTGGCTGCATCCAATACAGCTTTTGGGAAAGGTCTCTGGGCCTTGCCAAGTCCCAGACTGTGTCAAGATATCATCCAGGGCAATGCTAGAAACATTGCACCTGGACAATTAAAATGTTTGCTCCCTATGCCTGTGGCCCATAACCATTTGATTAGCTATTACAGATACAGTAAGAATTTAAGTTTTAATCCTTTCAGAGCTCATATTTATGATCTAAGGTTAAAGATTATTCTGAATTTTTTGTGCTTTCTTTTTTTTTCCCTTTTTCACAACAATCCAGTCTGAGATCCTGAACCTGATTGCTCATTTCCATGTTTTTTCCAACTGCCATCTACTCTCCTGCCTACCACCAGTTCTACCATTAAAACTATTTGTATGTCATGTTGTAAATCATATCAGTGAAATGACAGCAAGGGACATAAAGACAGCAGGACATGGCATTAGTCATGTGCATTGTTTGCATTAATTTGCATTAATTGCTGGCTTTAATTTCTTTATTTCAAAGTGAAGACATCTCACATTAAATCTCAAGGTGGCTTCCTGATCATTATTTTATTTTAACAGTAAGAATGCTAAATAATACAGTGTATGACCTAAACTGAGGCAAATGAGGAAAGGGATATTGCATCTCTGTTGTCACCAAGGAAACAAGAAGCAGTGACAGTTTCCACCAGCTGAGCACTCACCTCTACACCTTTAGTTCATCTGAGGTAGCAGCCTGGCACTTCCATTAGGGATGGGTAAAGTAGAAAGTATGAAAAAAGCAGGAGGTATAAAAATAGCTTTAAAACCCATGGAATAACAAGGAGGGAGAGAGAAGGAAAATAATTTATTCATTCCCATCTACTCACACAGTTGTGAGAGGGTGGGTGATTGTAAATTAGGGTAACTGTGCCAGGAGAAAGTGAAATTCATTCATTCCAGGACACCCAGACCTGCAGAGGTATTTGGGCACTGTCCAGTAAAGCCCCACCTGGGGTAAAGCTCCTGGGAATTTCTGAGAGAGAAACTTAAGGCACCTTTGGAGATTTCCACTAAAAATCCTATTTGCCATGGAAGAAAAGTAAACAAAGAGGAATAACTTTTAAAATAGGGAACTAATGTGAGGTTTCTAAGTCTATAATCAGCTTAAAGTGTAAATTAAAATTACACTCAGTTCACACATTCTTTTCTTTAATTAAACTCACAAATAAATAAAGTTAAATATAAATGTTTTCTTTGCATCTAAATTTTCCAGTTGTTTCTAACTCCTTTAATTGCAGCTTCAGTGGTTAAGAGATAAAGATTTACTTCTTACCTTAAAACCTCATCAAAATGACCTTAAAATACAACCCTCTTCCTTTCCTTGTGAGGAAATTTTTCTTAGTCTTTTCTGCATCTACAAGCTCTGGGACTTATCTGTGCTTATGAGGAAAGCAATTTTCTCCTTCTAACCAGATTTTACTCTGGAATAAAAGATATTTTATTTGGGATAATTTTAGTTTATATAGCTACAATAAGCTTCCATCTGATTCTTTGATTTTATTTATATATATTTTTTTAGATGATCTAGAAGTACTTAGCCGAGTCATTTTAAAATCAAGCAAATAAATACATAAAAGCTTTCCACATAGCATTGTATTAAAAAAAAAAACAAAAAAAAAAAAACAAAAAAAAACAAAAAAACAAAAAACAAAAAAATCATCAGAGAAAGCAAATCTCCAAGAGCAACAACTTGGAGTAGGTTTACAGTTCTTCAGCCTTTGCTCTAGCCCTGCAGCCTGATGGGACGCTGGTGTCCTTGGAGGAATGGTCGAAGGAATTGCTGGGGGCCAATTGCTGATTTTATCATTCAAACACAAAATTTGTTACACCACTTTATCGGTCACAGGGAAAGCAATTATAGTGTAGTTCAATTTTCCACTCAATGACTGTGCTGGGGATCAAAGTCAGGTTTTTATGATGAAGAAAGAAATTTTTTGCTATTTTGTTTGTTATTTAAAAATAATAATTATAATAAAAGCCTACATTTCCAGTAGAAGGTTGTGTTTGCCTGTGTGCCTTTTTTCTTTCTGGAGATGGAGCTGATTATTTTCATTTCTCTCTTGTTAAATAATCAGGCTATTTTGTTGGTGGTTTGTTGTTTTTTGTTTGTTTTTTTTTTTCTTTCTCTCCTCATTGACTAAAGTCACTTCAATGTAGAAATGCAATTGTCACGCTTAAAAGCAGTACAGCATTAGAACCCTAATCAAAAACACTGGAGGTAAAATAGTCTCCATGACACATTTCTTAATATGAACTGTTTCCTTTTGGTACCTTTTTAAACAAGAAATATTCAGTGTGCACACCTTCTTTTTTTAATGTGTTTAGCCATCTAGAATCTAATTGTGACAAAAAATAATTCATTCTCATGTTAATTAACAATCCATTTAAAAAAAATAAACACATATTTGGTGATCATACAAAAACAAATTGGATGGACTCCCTCCATGACAGATAAAACATGCGTGGATCTCTCTTTTAATCATAATTTTGATTTTGATTTTTCCAAAGAGATTAAAAAAAAAAGAATCAGAGTAGACAACAGCAGAGGAAGGAAAGTGTATTTCCACAAATGAAAGTTTATTAATCACACTTACACAGAGCTTTTATCTTTACAAATGTTAACTCTCCTGTACAGTAAGAATTCAAGCAATAAGGGCACAATGTTGCCATATCAAAGGAAATCACATCAATTATTTAGTCAAATATTTTAATCACTCATTCTCAGAAAACAAAACAGAGTTTCCTGGATATTTGAAGGCTTTTATTTCTTAATTTGATTTTTCTTTTCTTTGAAATATTTTACCACACTTAGCATGGTCACATAAAACAGCATCTTAGACCAATGTTCAATTTCTTCAGGTCACTTTTTTTTTGTTGTTGCTGTAAAATTTCCTCTTTCTTTCTATCAAAATCAGATTTTCCCTTGCTAGAAGTAGTCTCTGTCCAGGAGCATGTAACTTCCTCTCACAAGTGTTGCCTTCGTTACCTATCAGTGAAGCTTCTCGTATTATTCAAGTTAGGCAAATGCTTAACTTCTTAATCATAATCAGCTTCAACACAGAGAGCAATACCTAGGAAAAAAAATAAATTTTTAAGATGATTTTAAAAAGAATAGAAAAAAAAAATTGGATTTTTTGTTGGTTGATTGGTTTGTATTTTTTGTGTGTTTTCTTTGTTTTTTGTTGTTTTATTTTTAAGTATTGTGATGTTTGCATTGGTGCTGTGGTACATAAGTGAGGACGGATTAAAGCAACTGGATTTTTCCACGAAGCTGTTGGAAAAAGTTTGTAGTCTAGCTTCTACCAGGTTCTATCTCAGCTTCTTTATTGTGGCTTTTGAAGTTTCTAATAACTACAGTTCAGACAAGAGATGGTGAACTGATCTGGGGGGGTGGGGAAATACATAAAATAATAACTAATAACTCCCCCACCTCCAAAACTGTTGGGAATTGTTGAAAATTTATGCTTGCCTTTTGGAATACTTTTTTTATTTTTCTTCAAGATGTCATATTTATTCATCCCATCCTTACAGTTGTAATCAACATAAATGATAAAAACACAGACATTTTTAAGGTGTGTCGGTCTGCAGGTGTTAAAGATTTTATGCTCATTTAAAAATAAAAGAATTGTAAAATCATTAAGGTTGGGAAAGTCCTCAAAGATCATTGAGTCCAACCATTAACTCAGAACTGCATCCCCAGGTGCCACATCCACAGGTGTTTTGAATACTTAAAGGGAATTTTAAAAAGCACAGAAGAAGAAGAAAGAAGAGAAAAGGAAAAATGAAAGGGAAAAGGAAGAAGCAAACAATGAAAGGGAAAAAATGAAAAGAGAAAAGGAAAAGGAAACAATGAAAGGGAAAAAATTAAAAAGGAAAAGAAAAATGGAAAAAGGAAAAGAAAACTGGAAAAAGAAAACTGGAAAAAGAAAAAGAAAACTGGAAAAAGAAAAAGAAAAAGAAAAAGAAAAAGAAAAAGGAAAAGAAAAAGAAAAAGAAAAAGAAAAAGAAAAAGAAAAAGAAAAAGAAAAAGGAAAAGGAAAAGGAAAAGGAAAAGGAAAAGGAAAAGGAAAAGGAAAAGGAAAAGGAAAAAGAAAAAGAAAGAGAAAGAGAAAGAGAAAGAGAAAGAGAAAAAGAAAAAGAAAAAGAAAAAGAAAAAGAAAAGGAAAAAAAAAAGAAAAAGAAAAAGAAAAAGAAAAAGAAAAAGAAAAAGAAAAAGAAAAAGAAAAAGAAAAAGAAAAAGAAAAAGAAAAAGAAAAAAAAGAAAAAGAAAAAGAAAAAGAAAAAGAAAAAGAAAAAGAAAAAGAAAAAGAAAAATTAAATCTCAGGGGGTTAAGTTTGACCTTCAAGCAATACAACTCAGTTTGAAAAACCTCCTGCTTCAAAATATTAGCTCTGAATTAATGCTTGACAATTCCACCTCCTGTAACAGCACAGAAAAACTCATTCACAGGCACTGTTTGAGAAACCCAATTTTATTTAATATATTTGCCTGCTTATAGTAAAAGAAAAATAAAAAAATCATTACTTTGTCCTCCCCAGCTATAAAAGCAACCAGACAGCTCCACTCTGACAAATTCAAATTAGTGGATGGTTTCTCCCACTTGGGAGGCTGCAGCCCTGGCCTGTGGCCAGAGATAAATTTTTCACTAAAACTGTACCTAAAGTGATGAAGGGAAACCTCCCAGTTTACTCATTCACAGGTGAGCTGATAGCAAAGCAGGGTTGCTTTTTTGTTCATGCACAAAGATGTGGTGCAGGGAAGGTGGGATGGGGTAGAGAAAGGAAGAGGGAAGGGATGAGGAGTCCTCGGATGGGGAGAGTGGAACCAGGCTCACCCTCCTGACTGCACATAAATGCTACCAAGCCTGTTAGTCCACATCTCATAAATAATTTCTGTAAGATTCCAAATAAACATGATGGAATTCGGTTCATTGCAACAGGAAGAGGAAAAGGTAAATATATCCTTAACTCAGCAATAACTATCAAGTGCCAGAAACTCACCACACTCTCTTTTTAATCCCTTCACCTTCTCCTGCTTTCTCATTTTTCTGACTAACCGTTTCCTCAGTCAAGATAATTTTTTAAGAAAATACCAATCTCTCAAAGATCTGAGCTACTTCAGAGACTTCTTTATTTTTTTAAAAAAATATTATTATGGAAAGAACTTGCTATGGAATCTGATTTAGTGGTGGACATGGCAGTGACAGGTAAATGATTGGATTCAATTATCTTGGAGTTCTTTTCTAACTTAAATGATTCTCTGATTCTGTGGTGGTGCAGGCTAAGTTTTTAAAGAAAGAGTCAATTACTTCAGCTCCTGCTAGAAGGTTTTGGGAAAAATGTACAAATAAATGTGGCAGTTTAAGTAAGAGATGTGGGATGTAAGGCATTGCTGGGAACTTCCTCATCTGAAGTGTGAGCTTTTCTCAATTATCCTCTTCAAGGGTCACAGGGATTTGTACAGTGAGCAAATGCATCTGTTATGCAAGATCATGTAAAGAGACAAAAGATCACAGGACAACTATCAAGCAGTTGATACAAAATTATGGAAGAGACATGGACACAGGTCTCGTGGTAGGACACATGAGATTGCAGATGAAGGTTGAGTTCTGCTCCACAAAGAAGAGCAGATGCCGAGCCCAGTGTTGTCACAGTGACATTTTGGATCACCACAATAATTTTCCAAGCCTCTCCTTTTATTTTCCTTAATTTATGAAAAACTGTGCCAGCTTTGAGGATCAAATTGGTGAACTCCAGAGGTAAAAACAATGTTCTCTAAAGTGTGGGCTAAAAGCAGCAGTCTTCTGAGCTGACAGGAGAACTCTCTAAAGCAGCTCAGAGGGTAATTTATCTGAGACAAGTGTGTCATGGAATCACAGAATCACAGAATGCTTTGGATGGAACCTTAAAAACCGTCTTGTTCCATCCCCCTGCCATGGGCACCTTCCACTATCCCAGGCTGCACCAAGCCTCATCCAGCCTGGCTTAAAACACCTCCAGGGATCCAGGGGCAGCCACAGCTTCTCTGAGCAACCTGTGCCAGGGCCTCACCACCCTCTGAGTAAAGAATTTGATCCTAAAATCTAACCTAACCCTGCCCTCTGAGAGTTGGAAGCCATTCCCCCTTGAACTATCATAACATGCCCTTGTCAAAAGTCCTTCTCTTGAGCCTCTCACAGCCCTTCTCTCGTGGTCAGCTGGGAATGGTGACAATTTAAATTAGCCTATGTGCTGTTATGAAGAAGGAGTTTCATTTTAGCAGACTTTTACACAGTGGTAGTTCAGCAAAATGAAATTCTGAGGTTCTCAGAATCTCATGTGAGAGGGAAGACCAAGCTACTCATTTGGGGCATGCAATGAGTTTGCATTAAACACCTAATTCTTTCAGAAGTGGATAAATTTATCCAATGTGCAATTTTTGCTTTGAATGTCATAAATGTTGAGCTACTATTTTCAAGTCTTACATAAGAAAGAGTAAGAATTATCTCATGATGGGTCACTACATGGCTCACTGATTGCACAACAGTTTGGAAAATTTGGGTTCAAATACCTGTAGCTGAAAGATGATAAGATGATAAGTCAGCAATTTTTTCCTGTTTTCTACTCAAAAATGCAATGGGACGTTCTCAAATTTATTGCAAATAAGTCAGTCTTACTCTGAGCACTAGAAGGAACACTTTTACATTCTCTTTTCAACAAAGGCTCAAGATAAATTTGGGGGTCGGTTCTTGTTTTACACAAGCCCTCTGATAGAAACACACAATATTGTATTATCAAGAAAAGAAACACTAATGTTTGATGACATTTCTTTGACAAGTTGTCATGTCTCAATCTAAATTAAAACCACATCTGACACACCAAAAACCTTGTCTTGATCTGTCTTGTTTGGATAGTGCCAGTCCATGATATGACCTGAAATCCATTCCTTGAGGTCATTTAGACAGACTCATTGAAACAATATATACTGGCTTCATATATTGGCTGCTGGTCAATGAAAACTCTGTCTAATGTGACACTGGAGACTCTATCCCTGCCTGAAAGGAGTAAATGGATTTGATTTGGGGAAGGGAGGGAAGAGAGCAGAAAGTATCTCAAAGGGAAAGTTCAGCAATATGGCCCTACCTCGCATGAACAGTCCCTGGGGATCACCTCCCTCTCTCACATGGATGAGCACAGATGAGGATAACTCCAAGTGAGAGAGCACCTGACTTGTAAGAAATGAATCCTGGGTTTCATCCTTGGTTTTACTACAGTGTCACCTTGGGAAAAGATCTTACAGCAGTTATACTTTCCTTTTTCCAGGTGGAAAAAATGGGACATTCCTGTTTCAGTGGATCCACAGATAAAAACCATAGCATAGCAACTATCTCCAGAGTTCATGGGGAAATATTAAGCAAAAGCTAAATCTCTAGACCTTATTTTCAATCCTTTGATTTATCTTTCCCTGAGTACTGTGAGGTCTACTGCAAGTTAACTCACACCAGTTTGTATCCCCTTGGATAACCATCCTGGCTTAGGAAAATAAGAATTATGCCCATATCAGTAAATTCAATATGCCTGAACTAATTCCACATTGCCAAGGCCAGCTGGCACAGGATGGCCGACATCCATGCTCTTGAATTCCCTTCATCACAAGGAGGTTGCATCTGTAGGGCCTACTGGCAGGGGTTCTTGGCTTTTTCTCAATTTCAAATGCATTGGTTGAGAGCAAAGAAACTTCTGAGAGAGAAATAACTTCCCATTCACTCAGTTAAATTATACACATTATAAAGTTTCAGTGCTTAGGAATACTTCCTGGAGCTGTTCAGGTTATGAAGATGGATCCCCAGTATCCTCTCCTCCAAGTGTTTTGCCAAGGAGAGTTCAAGGGTGCAGTCACGGAAAGAAAGGGAGACTCTAATCCTTTGAATAAAGTCTGTGCCTATGACCCTAGCTGGAAGTTTTTTTCCTTTGTCCTGAATTCCTCCTGCCTTTTCTCTGTCCTACCCATCTCACCAAGGCTGCTGAAGCCCACTTTCATATTTATATCCACTGGGATAAGAATGAAGAATTCACACGTTTTCATGCCATGAAGATGCATTTTCTAATCCACTCTCATTACATGAAAACCCTTGGAAAGGCATTAACATTTCCCTCTGTTTTCAGTTTAGTGTCTTGATTAAAGTTCCTGAAGAAGGTTATCTACACCTGATCTGGAGGCACTGAATGTTGGAAACTCCATCCCTTGCCCTGGAAATGTGTTCCAGTTCCACATTACCCTCACAGTTTAAAATGTGTGTCTAATTCTTCACTCAAATTTCTCTGCTTCCAGCTTTCTGCCATTGGATTTTGCTATGCCTTTACCTGCCTGATTAAACAGCCTGTTAGTTCAGGGTAGTTTCTCCTTGAAAAAGTAGTGCTGCTGTGTCTTCATTTTCTCTTTGATAAGTCTGGGCTCTTCAAGTCACTGATGATAAGATGTTTTCTCCCACCTATCTGGGAGCAATTTCCCAACCTATTTTACTGCTATTAAGGACATGAGAACACATGTATTGTAGACCCTTTTTCTCCTTCCTTACTATTTCCCTGTGGTGGGAAGCAATATCCAGTAGGCATATTAACCTTTGCAAACATGGAACTCCCTCAGAAATATCACTGACCTGGTGTTGCCTCCTGTTATTCCCTTCTATTGAGATTCCAGCCCACTGTGATCTGGAATAAAAAAAAAAAAACAAGTGGCAGAAAAGCCAAAAAGCTTTAAAAAGCAAAACAGTGGCAGAGCATGAGCATGGGCTCTTGAGCTCTTCCATGGAATCCCAGAACCATGGAATAATTGGGCTGCAAAAGCTATTAAGGATCATCCAGTTCCAGCCCCTACCATGGAAGTTCAACAGCTATGCATATTGAAAGCAAAAATAAATTTATTTTAAACTATCCAAACTTAAGTGAGACAGGACAGTCAGACGCCTGTTGTACCTGTTCATCATATCAGACTCCTGTGAGGAGATGCAATGGAGTGGGTGCTGTCACAGACACTGCACCTGTTTCACATGGAACACAAGCTGCCTTGAGGGATTTTCACCTGAGAGCCAAAGCAGGTTGTTGTGGGGGCGAAATGGGGAAGGAATTTCAATTCTCCCATTTGCACCTCAAATGTTCCACACATGCCCAGCACCTGTTTTCAACACTGTTTGCAATGAAGGGAGGGTGGATGTTGTTATGGTTAAGTCAAACTTTCTTATATCATGTTTTTGCCAGAGATCATTTCAAATGTTGGTGCATTTCACTGTGAAAAAGGCCCCTGGATTCCTGCAGTGTTTTCCATCATGATGTGAGTCACAACAAAATTAAAAAGACAACTTTACACTCCTTTCCTTGCACACATTTTCTGCAGGCACAGGAACTCATGGCACTGATTTGTCTCATTGACTTCAATGGCTGAGCCTTTCCTGCCAAAAGCAATCCAGATTTCCATCTATGAATTTCTTCCATGAGGTCAGGACATGTTACTTTATACAAAGGCTCTCCTGGAATACCCCCTTGAGCTCCTAGCACTTGTCCTCCACAAACCCTTCATCTGAGGGTAGCAGAAGTAGTTTGGCTGAATCAAAAGGGGCTACTGAATACTTCCAAAGGGGTAGAGTTGAGATTCCAGGTGCAGCATCTCCCCCTCAGAACAACAACAAGATATTTAGCAGGAATTCAGAATGGAACTTTACAACCAGGTGATCATCTAAGAGAAAAGTCTATCTCTCAGCCAGTCCCTGACTTGCAGGAGGTACCAAGGTGGTTGTCACCCTTTAAATACGTGAAGTAAATCTGAGATGTTGTATTTAAGTTGAAGGAGGGTTTAGATTAGACATGGGGAAGGAATTCTTCCCTGTGAGGGTGGAGAGGCCCTGGCACAGGTTGCCCAGAGAAGCTGTGGGTGTCCCATCCATGGAAGTGTCCAAGGCCAGGCTGGATGGGGCTTGGAGCAACCTGGAACGGTGGAAAATGTCCCCGCCCATGGCAGGGGGCTGGAACTGGACGGTTCCTTCCAACCCAAACCATTCTATTTCATAGACTGAGATAGACTGAATCCTCTCTCAGTTTAGTTACTAAATCTGATCCGATATCTGTAACCCCTTCAGCCTCACGAAGGCACAGGTGGCTTTGAAATGGTGCCACATGTCCTTAGTAATTTTCATGCTCAGTGAATCAGTAAAGACCATGTCTTGTGTTTGGTTCCTCAAAAAATTCCTGCTGCATCAGCCTGAACTATGTAGAAACCCAGGCTTGAGCTTTTATCAATATTCTTACATCTAGAGATCTTTGGAGCTTGAGACTGCCTTCAACTGTCTGACAGTAGCTATGAATAAATGGGAAACGTTAATTTTTATTCATTTATATGAAGAAGAAGAGGTATAAGGTTCAAGAGTGTAGTATCAGGCTCTCCAAAGACAGATACTACTGTGTTTTTCTTGGTTTAGAAATAAATGTTTTTAATAGTTTGTGTAGTAAGCTGTTTTGCAAGTGTCTATCTGAAGCACAATTGGATAAAACTCTGGATATTATATGATTTTATGAAATTCCTATGAACCCTGTACTTATTTGAAGACAGTTTAATGAACCAAACCATTTCATTATCACCTTCATTTAGCCAGTCGCAAACTCCAGTTTCTGTGTTGTGTGCAAGAGCTGCAGGTTCTGTAAGCTATACAACTGTAAACAGCACTAAAAGTAAGCATGAATGATTAGCTGCAGAGTGGCAAATTTAATTTGAACAGTTTTGACAGGTTGTGTTGCTTGGGTTGAACTTGAAATAACATCTTGACATATCAGTGGTTCTTGTGCTTTTCCAGGCTGAGTTGTTCCTTAAGGTGTTGAGTCATATAACTTGATGATGGAGTGTCAAACATAATGTGTTAAACCTGAAGAAAGGAAATAACACGTACCATGATGATCAGCACATGTTAAAATATGTTTTACTGTTTCTAATTAAAAAGAGTAGATTTTCAGTTATTTCAGTTCAATCTGTAGCAGCAGACTTGAAATATCCCCGCTGTGCAAAACAAAAGGTACAAACCGCTTTAAATGGATGCGAAAAAAACCAGATTAAGATATTTCCATTTAAATTAAACAATAGTTTATGGTTCGGGGATAAATAGTTTAATGTGTTTCTGTGAGACTAAGGATACCCTCAAATGAATTTCAAGCCAAAATATCAACACCAAAAATGTTGAGCAGAATAAAGCCCAGTAAAAGGCATCCACTGGGAAGTATGTGATGTCAAGTGGCTTAGCGGTATTTGCATGCAAGGAGATGGCAGCCGTATAAGTGAGAGATAACAGAAGAGTTGAGAGGGAGAGCAAAATTTATCATAACATGTCTAGTGATGATTAAAAGCCTGTGCTTATTAGATGCATAAAATGTATTACTAAATCATTTTTGGAACATATAATTTTCCAATTATTTATGCATCACAGTAATTAATGATAGGAGGGACAGAGTCAATGATTCACTGTGTAATACATATAGTAGTTACCTGGGGAGGAAAAAATTACAGTGCTACCAATTATTTGCTTTAATGTTTTTGTAATTATGCCCTACACCCAAGTTGAAAATTTCTTTAATTCTTTTTTAAACCCTTCATTCCCAACAATGAAAATGCTTTCTTTTTAGCCTTCAATTAAGTCTAATTTTTAAACTGTCATCCAAGAAATATACAATTCCATAAATGCCTTGTTCCCTTTTATATTTTGCTGGCAACGGTCTGCAAGTATGAAATCTTACCCTTCAAGCATCTTATTGACGAACTAATTTAGCCACTCTGAAGGATGATCTTCTGTTTAATACACATGACTTGGATTTGCGAGATCTCAGGTTGTTTGTTTTTTTTTTACTTTAGTCTTAATTTTTAACTGGAGGAAAACCAACCAACGCTCTTGCTCTATCTCACCAGGTAGCAGTTTATTCCTGTGTGTGGGAAGGGAAAAACAATTCTGCTTTCATCAGTCATAGAAACAGAGAATCACAGGCTTGGGTTTGAAGGGACAATAAAGATCATCTCATTCCAACTTCCTTCCATGGGTAGGGGCACCTTCCTCTATCCCAGATTGCTCCAAGCCCTGCCCAGCTGGGCCCTGAAGAGTTGCAGGGATGGGGCATTAAACGAGTCAAATCCCTCCAATATTGTCTATTCTGCCTTATGGAAGTGCTGGCACTGGAATAAAAATTGGACCATTTCTAAATGTTTGGGTGGTGTGGCATAAGGTTTTTTCACATTCAACAAAATCAACCTTTGAAATATCTCTAGGATACTGTTCATGACCTAACACTAGGGATTATTTGGGATGTATCCATTTCAGTTTAGAAAAATAAACAAAAATTATATACGAGAAATCTCTTTCATGCCAATTTTCCTCAAGAAAAGAGCAATCCCAGGGTTTGGGTGGGCACTTTGAACTTAGCTAATACCACACTTGACTTGAGCACAGCAGAAAACCACGGCTGATTTGAGCAGAAAGAACACAAGTCCTGCAACTTCCCATACTTAATCCCACTCCCACGATTCTTCACAAAGAGCCCCCTGAAGTCTCCATCACACACAAGGAATCTGGAGGGATCTTTCCTCTCCTTGTTCCTACTCAAAACAGAAGTCAGAGAAATTTTTTCCAAAGACCAGGCTGCATTTTCCATATAACTGTCAGCATTTGGGGATGACATGATTTTCACAGACTATACTGAAATTTAGTGACCTGATATGAACTTTTCCCTTGCTAGGAACTCTGTTCTAACAGCTTCAGTTTGCTTACAGCTATGACAGACAGAAGTCATCTCTTTTCTGTGGGCTGGGCATGATGTTCCCAAAAATTCATGCAACTCCCACAAGACAAGAGAATGTATTTCCTTTGAGCCACAACCAAAAGCCTTTCCCAGAGTAGGTTTAGTAGTGTTTAAAGGATTTATTTAATTCTTTTCCCTTGAATAAATGAGCTTGGAGGGTTAGACTTTCCTGTGAAGAAGATATAAAAAAAAATTAAAAAATAAAAAGTGTAGCGCATTTTGGCAGATTATGTGGGTGGTATATGAATCAATAAAGCTTCCAGCTATGCAATGCCTTAGGGTGCATTGTGATGTTTGTTTGTTTTTTATTTATTCCAAACAGAACTAAATATGAATAGTTTGGTGGGTTTTTTAATCTGCCAAGAAATAAGAACGTAACCCTCCCCCTACCCTTCCTTCCTCCCTGTTGTAAGCGTACCCATACCAAGCATTTATTTATTGCAAACATCCATAAGGAAAAACTGCTGATGATAATGATGGAAAAAATATTCTTGAGAAGCTTCTCTAAATGCCTTCTCAGGCATGTGGATGGGAGATTTTCTGGAGCTTAGATATCCTTAACTGAGTCTGCTGTTGGGCTAAGGACAGTTTGGTGGAGGCAATGACAAAGTTAGTAGAGGCCTTAACTGATCCCAATTAATCTAACACATTCTGAGTTGATGGTGTAATCCTGATTTTGGGTAATAAAACCTTGTCCATGCTTTAAATTTTCTGTGGCAGGAATAAATTCAGGGTGGATTTTTCTCTTCATTTTTACCTAAGTTTTTTAGCATGCTTATTTTGGCCAGAGCTGGTTGCTGGCCTACATGGAGCTGTCCCAGTGCTTCTGCCTTGAGGTTTTAAGTTCATGAAAGGTACCAAAAAGTGTCTGTGCTGGCCAAAATCTGTCATGGGGAAAAAAAGATGTGCTACAATTCTCACAGATTCTCCCAGGTCTGCTGCAGTCCATATTTGAAAACAAAAGTTCCAGTTTAGAACAGAACAGACTAGATTAGACTAGACTAGAATAGACTAGACTAGATTAGACTAGACTAGAATAGACTAGACTAGACTAGACTAGACTAGACTAGACTAGACTAGACTAGAATAGGATGGAATAGAATAGAATAGAACTATTTCAGTTGGAAGGGATCTACAATGATCGTCTGGTCCAACTGCCTGACCAGTTCAAGGCTGACCAAGACATGTTGTTAAGGCACTGTCCAAACGTCTCTTAAATGCTGACAGGCCTTGGCCATCAACCCATTCTCTGGAAGGGCTATTTCAGTGTTTGAGCAGCCTCCTGGGCATGAAAAATCTCCCAGTGTTTAATCTAAACCCCTCCTGGTACAGCTTTGAACCATTCCTATGTCTCTACCACACAGCAGAGATCACTGACCTCTCCACTCCCCCTCCTTAGAAAGCTGTGGAGACCAAAGAGAGAAGTCCATGTTCTCATATTTCATGAGAATACAAATAGGAGGAAAAAAACATAATAGCCATTGTTTTCCAAGGGCTTTGCAAGGAACTTTTCATTCTGCAAGGACACATCCATGGAAAAGAATGAAGACAGGACCCAGGCAGCAACCAAAATGATAGATATCTCACCTAGAGGGGAGTTCAAGACACATGTCCATGCCAGTGATGAACACTTGCATTTCAAGAGCCCTCTCAAAAAGGCTGGAAATGTTGTTATTGCAACATCAAGATTCTTTAAGGATCCCATCTTCCAACCAGAAATTGCCCATTTTCAATATTTTACATTTTTGTCCGCTCTGGGAATGCAAGGTGTCTAGAGATGGAATAATGGACCATTTAGATTCAGGAAGAGATTTACATCCAGAAATCAAAGGAGACCTGTGCAGTTCCTGATGTTCAGTTTGGACAGCAGCCACTACTAAATTGACACTGCCCAAACTGAAAGGGCACTTAATGGTGCTCAAAACTGGACAAAATGGATGACATTTACTTTCTTTGCAATGACAGAAATTAGACTAATCATCATAATGGTCCCTTTGATTTAAAATATCTAAGAGCTGCCTATAATTGGGAGATAATTGGAACTGGCTTGTGGAAATTAATCAATTTTATATGTAGAGGTCAATGATGAGAACAAAGATTTGGAAGTAAGACAATCCTTATGTGTCATGAAGCAGCAAAATCCTGGAGGGTTGAATGACAAAGTTAAACTCATCAGAGTGAGACTGAAAGTTTATGATGGAACTGTTGGTATCCAGGGTGACTTCTTGGATTTCCATTGAGTCAAAGGAGAGAAACTGATTGAGGGTGCAAATTATGTCTAAAAAACAGCTAAAACTGATCTCATGACTTACATTTTAGTAGTTTCACTTCCTTCTCTTCCTGAAAACCAAAGCTAAATGAGGAAGACAATGGCAAAGAGATCTTGAAAGTGGTGGAAAGAGAAACTCATTCCATGTTTCTGGCTTTTTACTTGAATTTTTTAAGAATGCAACAGAAGCCTTAAACTTTTTGGCTGTGTGGTTGCAATAAACTGACATAAGACCAGATAATTTAGTGAAAAAGAAATCTGGGATGCAGCAGGAAATTATGGATATTTGTTAGGAGATTTTTTTTCCAGTTTATTAGCATTGAAGTGTACAACTGGAGATAACATCAGCAAGGGCAGTTGATGGGGAGTCAGCCTACAGTTTATGAGGTGGAATTCAGAAGGTTATATGTAGCAAGGGTGGATACAATTAGTCTGTGCCAGCTGGTCTAGAATATAACCATGAAATGGTTTGGCTTGGAAGGGGCTTTATGAACCACCCAGTTCCATCCCCCTTCCATGGGCAGGGACACCTTTCAATAGCCCAGCTTGCTCCAAGCCCCAGCCAACCTAACCTTGAACACTTCCAAGGAAGAGTAGCCACAGCTTCTCTGGGTAACCTGTGCCAGGGCCCCAGTACCCTCACAGGGAAGAATTTCTTTCAAATATCCAATTTAAATCTCCTTCTTGTAGTTTAAGGACACATTCCCTTGACCTGTTACTACATGTCCTTGCTTGAAATCCCTCTCTGACTCTCTGGGAGCTCTTCTAGGCTGGGAGCCCTTGGAAGGCTGATAAGGAAGAGAAGAAGCCAAGAAATTGCAGCAGGATTCAACGGGTCAGCAAAGACGCAGCATTTGTGCTTTTTACAATAACATTTTTACTGTCCCCCTAACATTGGGACAGAATCCTCATTCACTTAGGAACTTCTGGAAGCTCAGCTTTTAATTTCTCTGTCTTTGAGCTTTTTTTGCAAACCTGATCCTAAGTGATTTGACAAACACCAAAAAATGATAGAAACTGAACCATCCAGTACACCTGTTATTACCTACTAGTACTTTTCTACCCAAGGTTATTGCATAACTGCTTCTATCCTATATTAGTTCATTTTTATGCCTTTTGTTTCCACCTCTCCTCCTTCCTTCTCCTCTCCAGCAGCCCTCACAATATCTTCTCCTGCTTTTGTCAGCACGGAGCAGTGCACTGTTATTAATGTCTCCTCTCATTCCCAGCCCTTTCTGCATCTCTTTCCTGTTGTTGCCTCCAGTGACATGCAATGATGATAATGGGATGCAGTGCCACTGGCATGCTGCCCCAAAGCCCTGCAAGGACTAGTTCAGAGGTACAGAATTGCTTAAAAAGCCAGGAGCTTCTCTACCCAAGGGGAAAAAAAAGCGATTGCTTGCTGCGTCAGGAACTGAATGCTCCTTGCCACTTCCTAGCAGAGCAGTTTAGAATCAAGCTCCACTGGATGATAATTGTTTTAACTACCATTGTGGCTCTCTCTTTTATCCAGGGGCATGGCTGGGGAGGATGGGTGAAGTTGTGCAACTGATGTCTGCCTAATTTGCACGGTATTCCTAATTGGTAGGGATAGATCACCCTGCCCTCCCTTCTCTTCCCTCCCCCCACTTAGATGCAGTTTGAGCCTTCACTTTACAGCTTTTCCAAAGAAGTTCATGCTTTCTTTACATACAGTCTGCATAAAAACAAAGCAGACCAATGCAAACATCATCTGAACACAGCCAAGATTAGAAACTACTTCATTTTGTTACCAGGAAGGCAATAAAAATCAATAAAATGCAATGATGTACACTTTTTATAATACAGAGCTGTGTAACAAATACAGCCCAGCTGACAAAGTCTTTACAGAGGGAAGATCAGTGATAAGAATGACCATTGAGATCCTTTGAGTAGCAATGTTTTGTCAGAATCAAATTCCTTACTTTAGATATTTACAGAGGCTGTTCAGGTAGCCTATAAACACAGACTCAGTTAAAGAAAGGCTGTGCTGTCTCTGAAGAGCAAACCACAGCCCCTGAATGAGCTCTGTGTGGTTTTCTGCACTGACTCTACTGGGATGATAGAAATTTCAGTAATCACAGAATGGTTTGGGTTGGAAGGGACCTTAAAGTTCATCCAGTTTCAACTCCTGCCATGGACAGGGACACCTTCTACTATCCCAGGTTGCTCCAAGCCCTGTCCAGCCTGGCCTTGGACACCTTCAGGGATAAGAGCACTTTATTTGAGCTGGGAACCAGCTAGACCTGGTTGAGAGCCAGGAAAGACCAGAGCAAGCCTAAATGGGACATTGGCATTGAGCTGGGGGCCTCAGTTATAGACAGTGGGAAGATGTTCTGATGTCATCCAAAACCATGAATCTGCACCTTTTCTCTTTTAGTTTCTGTCTTAAATTAAAACCAGACCTCCTTAGCTGAAGGACTTAACTCCTTCATTTCCCTGTTTCTGATATTCTTTGCCTCTGGAAGTCATCAATAAACTGCTCCAACTGAGCTACTGGGAATTAATTAGGACAATAAATTTCCACACATTAGATCACTAATTGTATCAATAGATGTACTCTACCATTGAGACCAACAGTTTTCACCCCATGGCCAACTTTAGTTTTTTTCCTCTTTATTTAGTTTTATGCAGAATTTTTAGTTGTTCACTGAGACATACTCAGACATGAGCTCTGAAAACCCCTAAAAAGCATTTAAAGATTCAGTGCTTCCAACCATCACTTTGGCTCTGTACCAGTGTTGTACCAGTGAGAAGTCCTTTCGGGCTGATAATCTATTCCTCGTGTCCTGCAGCATCATTCCCTGCTCCTCTTAAGAGTTCATCTAATCTAGTGTTGCTGTTGTCAATTAATGATGTTGAACATTGTCTGCTGGTGCTTACAGATTCACTCAGATTATGGATTTTGTTCCATTTCTTTAATATTTCATATTTTCCAAAAGGTAGGTATTTTTCTAGATTTTTTTTTTCCACTGAAAACATATACAACTCCTTATGCTGTGCTTGCAGAATTGTGGTTTAAATCTGAAACGAGACAGGCAACAGAGTTCACTTTTCCTGTAGACTTCAGATTTTTCATCAAGTCGATATAAAAAGACAAGTTCCTAGAGGAAGTCAGAAGTCTCCTCGTTAAATCATTAAATGTAGACAAAATTTTATTTTGTCAAAATTAATTTTGTCAGGTAATGTATTCACCTGTTCTTACAGAAGCTGCAGAAGCAGTTTCTTGCATAAGGAAAAGAATTGCTGATCACCCACTTTGAAAGATCTTTTGGCTGGTGCTTGGGGCATTCATCTGAGATGTGAAAAAGTGCAGTAAAAATCCCTAGTCTGTGTGAAAGACAGCATAACCTGAATCTAAATCTGTCCCACCACAGCTGTCCAGGGCTCACACTGTTCATACACTTTATTAATTAGCAAAGAAATTATTTTATTTTTTTTTTCCTACAGGGCTGATGCCAACTATTCTAATAGCCTGAGGGGTTTTATTTATTTTCCTCCAGGATCCTATCACAGTGTGATTTCTTCTCCAAGTTTTGGCAGGTAGGCAGGCAGCCAGAAAAACCATGAGTGATTCAGATGATAAAATAAATACATCCTCATTTAGTCTGAGAGTCTTAACACTCTTTTTGTGCTGTCTGAGTCAAAATTTTGGCTTATGCCTTCTGGTTTTTGGTGGAGTATAGTAACCACACTACAGATTCTCATCTGAATTCTGCTCCTAAGAGCTTGGCTGGAGAAACAAGTTGCTGGTTGTCAATGCAGGCTGGAGTTTTGAGACATCTTTAGCTGCCCTGTCATTCCTGTGCTGCCTGTTTAAGGCAGCTCAGCCCCCTGTGAGCATCACTGAGCTCACCTCACTTGGCAAGTTACTCTTCATGCAGAGAAAGATTTAAGGACACCAAATCCTGCACCAAGCAAAGAAGATATACTACAACTAAAACTTAATAATGGAGAAGATTTAGGAAAATTATGCACCTGCAAAACTTAAAGCCCAGCCACGAGTTGTGGGTCAAGAAAATGCCACTGTGATCTGTGTGATCCAAGGCCACCAAGGCAATGTCCTCACATAATTCAGCAGAGGAGCCATTCTTTGGTAGCAAACTCTGATCCAGCTAAGTGGGAGTGCCTCATCCATCTGGATATTTCTTTACAACTTAAAAAAAAAAAAAAGGAAAAAATGCATTTGGAGAAGAGTGGGGACTTGTGAGGGATCAGTTTAAAAGAAGGGATTAAAAGCACTTCATACAGCCCTGAGGGGAAGCAGTAGTCTACAGACATTGGAAGATTGCAGGCTCTAAAGGCTGAAAACAAACAGCAAGGTACAGGAGAGGGTTTAGTTGGATCCCCTATTCCCATGTGAAATTGTGGGTGAATTTCTAGATAAACTTGTTTTGAGGGTGAGCTATTTGCTTAGAATAGTGTTGTGAGCAACAGTGCGTGGGAATTTAAAAAATGCTAGGATGGTGCCTAGAAAAATAAGTGTGAATTGACTGTAGGATGTAACTCTATCCTAGCTTGGAGATAGTTTAGCATAATCAGCTTTTTCCATCCATAACACAGAGGATATTGTGCATTATTAAAAGCAGAAACTTCTGGTCACTTGACTGTTGGTGTTTTACAGCTGTAAGGATGTGAATGGTAGGTGTTAAAATCAGCCACAGGAGGGCTCTTTCATTATTTCCCTGCAAGCCTTTAAACGTATTGAGGATGATAAAGGAGGAAGCCTATTCAAGCAAGGATAGACAGAAGTTAAAAGGATCAAGTCAATCTGTGCTCGAGCTCCTGCAGTATGGACAGGAGAGGAATGCTCTGATTCATTAATAGTTCACTGTTCATTTCAGTTCATCTACTTGTAGAAGCAAAAATTATTTCCCCTTCTGTGATTTTAGCTGGATGTCATGCTCCTCCACTAACAGGTTCAGTGTGTAGAGTGGAGGTCTGGAAATGAGGACTGAGAGAAAGATGGAGTTTCCAAGGGAGTGCTAAGCACCTGCTCCAAAACTTCCAGACATCTTAATTTGGTGCTCTTCTATTCATTGCTAAAGCACTTTTTCTCATTTTTGCTTGTATTGCTTCTGCTGTGGCTTGGGGACCATCAGTCAGTGCCGCAATGATTTCATAGAGTCATAGAATGGTTTGGGTTTGAAAAGCCCTGAACATTCATCTCATTTCACCCCCCCAACATGGATGGGTACAACTTCCACTATCCCAGGTTGCTCCAAGCCCCATCCAACCTGGCCTTGGACACTTCCAGGGATCCAAGGGCAGCCACAGCTTCTCTGAGCACCCTGTGCCAGGGCCTCAGCACCTCCACAGGGAAGGAGTTCTCAGTATTGTCAGACCAGTTGTGAAATAAGGCCTTGTCCAAAGGAACAAACAACCTCAGTGGAGCTGACTCAACTCATCTGCTTTCTTCTTTCCCTCTAAATATTCCTTCTTACCCTATGTTGGATTTACTGGTGCTGGGAGGACCTTCCTACCAGTCCTGATCTCAGGTTTCCTTTGTCCCAGGGATACCCAGCCAATCCTTCCAAGTGTACAGACATGAGGAAACTGTATTGCTCTGAGGACATCCCTATTAGAATTTATTTCTCTTTCAGAAAGTCTGTTTCTTACAGGTCCCTCAAAATCATTCATATCCAAGTGCAGGGATCAAAATAATCCCTTCATATTCAAGGAAGAGTTTTTCTTGCTCTGCTTTGCTCATGTATTTGGGTGTGTAGAGAATTGGTTTCCTTTTGCCCTGATCCAGAGGAAAGATTTGACACCTCTTTTCTGACACCTTCACAGTAGTGTTGGAAAATTAGTTTCCAACTACAGCTCTGAATGAAAGAGTGTTGAGAATTTACCTCTGATCTATTCTCCCTCTTCTAAAGCCTTTTTATTTTGTTTTCCACTAAGTGGAAAGAGATAACTCATCTAATATAAGAACTGCTGCTCTGGCAGTAAAAATCCATCCACATTCATAAAATATCCTCTCTTTTTACTAATATGTAAGGAAATTAAAATTAATAAATAAATTAATAGACATCTTAAATATGAAAGAAATAGATTAATAAATAAACAGATCAATAAATTCTGAGGTTTCAGTTGGGTGTCTCAATCTGTCCATGAAGTGATCAAACCACCAAGATGTGTTTTTATGGTTTGAGACAAAGGAGGACAACACATTGCTGACATGTGAAATTTTATTTTCTCTTTTACCAGAATTTCTGCCCTTGCCTATCTTGGCAAACATCTTCTATTGCAAAGCTTGCTTTTGATAACATTTTTCCAAGGAAAAGGCATTTAATCAGATAATGCACAATCAGCTCTTTAGGATATAGTTTCTCTGACTGAATCCTTCCTGGAGCACTAAATGCCTTTTTTTTTTTTTTTTTTCCTGGATTACCTACATTTTTAGAAGCATTTACCCCTTTGGGTGTTAAGATTCAAAGGAAAATCCATCCACAGGTGCCAGTGTCAGGCATGTGCATCGTGGGAGATGCTGTGCTGTTTGTACATCTGCACCTGGCCTGTTTTGAAAACCATCTCCACCACTGCAGCCTCTGGCATTTATCCCCTTCCCAGGCCCATGATGGTTTTTTACAAGCCCCTGAGGCCCAACATATCTGGCCATCAGGACAGCAAGTCACCAAGCAGCAATGAACAGCAACCATGTGCAGAGAATTCCTTCAGATGCTCTCCCCCCCCCTCCCCTCCCCGATTTCTCTGCTCCTGAATGTTTGCTCTTTCATACTTCACTGGAGAATTGTGTTATCTCCATGAGATGTGGCCAGGCTCAGCGCAGGAATGTCTGCGGCCGAACATCGTCCTCCTCCCGCGGACACCACACCGGGACAATGGCCAGGAATGGGAGCTCTTCTGGGCCACAGGAAATGCAAATAAATAAATAAATAGAAGAAATAAGTAGAAAAAGGAGAGGTTTGGGAAGGAAGTGGGAGAGAGAGAGGGGAAAAAAGACAGAGCTACTTTTTTTTTCCCCCCATTTCTTCTCTGAAGGAAGCAGCAGCGTCTCCTTGCAGAACGACAACCCTCAGGATACAGCAGTTGTCTTCAAATCTGTGACCATAAAAAATCATTATCTCTGTGAAATACAGCAATTTGGGAGATAATCAAACAGTGACCAGGGGGCAGAGCTGCCAATCTGAAGGATTATGCTCTGTGCATGCTTGATTCTGTCTGACCTTCCTCCGAGCCAGCTGTCAGCTTGGCGAAAACGCACACGGATCGACTCAGGGCACATTCATTAGACTGTCTTCGGTGAAGAAGTCATTTGCATAAAACCCCAGCTTTCTTAATTAGTACTTCATTTTTCCCTTGACTTATTTTGTGGCTAAGTTCACTTGCCTTTTTTTTTTTTTTTTTAACTTGCTGAAAAATAAAATGGGGGAGGAGATTTCCTTTTTTTTTTATTATTTTTTTTAATGTGGGGGCAGGAGGGAATATGACTTGCAAATTAACTCAGTGATAATTAGCCTATTAACATTTTCAGAGATGTAGGAGGTTTCCAAATGTTAAAAAAAAAAAAAAAAAAATTGAGAAGGGGGGAAAAAAGTGTGCAGGGGAATATCAGAGTTGAGATTTATTATCTAAATTTCTGTACCGGCAATATTGAAATGTTGGGAAAGAAAAACAGTCCTGGTTGAAAAAATTCTCTCCTTTTTTTTACAGTGATACATACTCTTTCACATTCACTTAGGAAAATGATACTTCATCATTCCCATGGAAAAGAAAAGGAATTTTTCTTTATTGTTAGAAAAATTAAAACATTTTCTTCTACTACCTGTAGTGAATTTGGTTTAAAAATAAGCTGACCACTGCATTTTTACCTGGACTTCTCCTGTATGCTCCAATAATGATTTTCACATTCTAAATTCACATTTTTCTAAAACATCAGAAAAAATATTTGTCTCAGAATAAATGGCAATTTTTTGTATGAGTTTAAAGCATTCAGTTGAGATGCACCACACTTTACTGATTTAAGGTTGTTCTGTGATTGCTGGCAACAAACAAGCCACAGGAATGATTGTCTTGTGTTACAAGGACTGTACAGAGGAAAGAGAGATGCCAAATGAGTGCAGACATTATCAAATTTGCTCTTCAGTTCAAAGTGGATGTTAATGATTCTTGTTCTCTGTTCAATATTCTGCTCCTGCCTGATGCAGGAAGGTGTTTCTGAGTGCTCCTAAGTTTAATCACAATTCAGTCCAACTTACATTTCAGTTCTGCTATCAGAGCTTAATTGTTGCACAAGGGGAGGGAAATCTTGAGGTCCAAGCAACACTCCTGTTACTCACTGACAAATCATAAAACAGAGATAATAGGAATACACATCCTAGCACTCTGCTTTCGTGGCAGAATTCAGTTTGAAATGGTGAAAAAGCTGTAAAACCTGCTGCCAGGTTTTGTAATATCCTTCCCATCATGCGAGAGAGCAAAAATGTAGCTGGGAACATCTTTATTTCAGACATATATTGCCATTCTCCTATGTTTTTTTTAATTTAAAAATTTGGTTTTACAGTTCTTTTCCAATACAGGACTTGCACAGAGTTTCAAGAGATAAAAGGTGGCTGCTGTCAAGATATTGAACATGACTAAATTTGAGGAATCAGGACCAGCCTTTAGAAGACAAAATAATTCAGGTGTTTATTAGTGAAATGAGCAGTGCCAGGACGTGTTCCCAAGTCCTCGGGGCAGGAGGCTCAGACTGGTGTGTGTGTGTGTAATAGTGAGTTGCCTCAGCCTCCAAAACAGCATGAACGCACCCAAACTGCCCAAAAGGAACTGTCCTTGGCCCACACCAAGCCCCCAGATATTCAGTGCAGTCATCTGGGGCAGCACTAGTTGGCCTGGAACGAAACCATGCTGAAAACTGTTCTGGATACAGAAGAATGTGAATGGCCACAGTTTAGTGCCTGTGTCCACTTCCAGCAGTGCTTCATTTATTCAGGCAGCTGTACCCTCAGCTATTTCCATCTGGGAATCAAAACTACTTCTGAGGTCCATTTCAGATTTTGTTCACTGGGGTGTTACAAGCAATATACTTAAGTACCTTGAAAAACTGTGTATGTGTATTTATAATATTATTAAAGAGGCAGATTAATGAAATATCCTGAAGACTGTGCATGTAGACTTTTAATAGAATGAACACAACAACATGTCAAGCTCTTGCTTTTGTGAGTTATAGATTGGTATAAATTAATTAACAGAAGTGAACTGCCTCCAAATTTCTACTCTAATGGCCTGCACCAAAGGACTTCCACAGTGCTGAACACACATTTTATTTCCTGTCTGATGTCTAATAAAAATATTTCACATGCCCCAAGAGCAGCTGTAGTTATGGAAGTCAAATGCAAAGAGCACAGAAGTCAAAGATTCTAAGATTTACTCCAGCCTTTCTTGGACTTTTTACCAATTATATCTGCAAGTTTACAGGGACTTGTCAGGAAAAGCCTAATCTTCAAAGATTTTTATTGTTTCTGTGTAGACTAAAGACAAGCTACTGAATACTAGAAACTGACCACTAAAACCGTATCAAAATAGAAAAAATCCAAAAGTAAATGTCTACACAGTTTCATTTTCATAGAAAGAAAATCTCATGGGGAAAACTGGATTTTAGAGCTGACCAATGTGCCATCCCTCTGTAAATTGCACTGCACTTATCCTCAGTGAATTTGGGATATATCCAACACACTCTCAGCCTCACAGCGTTTAAAATCTCTTGTCTTCAGCCTTTGACAGACTCCTGTAACCTTCTGCTACTCTGGGAAAATTTACTAGATTGCAAAGGATAAAAATTGATTTCATTATTAGACCAAAAGATTCAGCAGTAATTCCCAATTTAGTTACTAGGGACAATCTAAAGTCTAGTTCTGACCTTTCCACACTACTTTTTTGCCCTCTCAGTGCCACCACACTCAGCAGATATTTTCTTTCAGCTCTTAGGCACCAAACATCAATTCCAGGACTCTCAGCACAGACTTACAGGTACTTCACTCATGTTATTCAGAGTTCCCTCCTTATTCTATTTCCCTCTGAATTAAAGCTACAATTCTGAAAGGTCAAATTCTCAGATGTAAATAAAATATTGTTCCTATGACACATTCATATAAGTCCAAGAGGAGTCATCAATCACTGCTGGTTGATTCAGTACAGTTACAGCAATTTTAGGTCCTTATAAAACAATTCATTTTGCATTTCCAGTCTAGGCAAAGGTCATCATATCTAACTTTTCCAATACCAAAATTAGGCATTTAGTCTGAAGTAGTCAGCTATGCTCCTGCTGCAGTTGAAAGGAAACAGATATGAAATATCAAGAAATAAATAAAATCTAACTAAAGGAGGCACCAGTTCTGTCATGTGATGAATTGTTCTCCCTGGGATCTAGTCTCTCCTTGCTGACCATCAGAGCCTCTCTTCACAGATAACTTAGTGAAGGAAGGTTATTTCTATGAAAGAAGAGTTCAGTGAAATGGGTCAAGGGTTTAATTGCTTTTTTACATGATACAGACAGTCTTGAAAGCTTTCTTATCATACTAGTAATTTCAATGTAAAATAATAACGATTAATATTATTTTTAATATTATTATTAATATTATTATTAATATTACTATTTAATCTTAGTGTTGTTAGGGTTGGAAGGGACCTGTAAAGTAATTTGGTCCATCCCCTCTTCAACGAGCAGAGACATCTTCACCTGGAGCTGGTTTCTCATAGCTCTGTCCAACCTGACCTTGAATGTTCTCAGAGATGGACCCATTTTCAAACCCATTTTCTGTCTTCCTGATTTTATAATGAGATTAGGTCATGTTTCTGAAATCCATGGGTTCTTGGTGCCTGGAATACACTGAATTCTCTGCAGTGTTCTACAGCTTCCACTACTGCTTCTTTGCTTGGCACATATTTATCTTGTCGTGCGTTATCCCAAAGCCCTGAAATCTTTGGGACAAAAGGCATCTCAGTTCCAGATGGAGACTCAAGGAAAAAATGTCCAAAATTAGCACTGCTGACTCCAGGGAGGAAACATCTTCCAGTGCTACCAGGAGGTCTCTGTGTGGGAAAGATTAGATAAATCAGAATGCTCCTGCTTTAGGAAGCAAATTTTTTGTCCAATACTAACACGTTGTTGTTCAATCCTAAATGAGGCTTCCACTCTTCACACAGAGAAGAAACCACAATATCCATAATAAAATCCATGAGGCTGAATAATAAACTCTAATATAATAAAGATATACCAAGAGCTCCTGGATAAAAGATGGACGTACACGTCCAATCTTTGATATATTTCTCCCTTTGATCTCCAATACTAAATACTAAAATATAAAAATACGTATAAAATACTTAAATAAGATATGTAAATAAGGAAGATAAAAAATATGTATAGAAATAATAAGAAAATTCATAGAATCATGGAACTATTTATGCTGGAAAAGACTTCTAAGATCATTTAGTTCAAGCATTAACCCAGCACTGCCAAGGCCACCACTAAACCATGTCCCCAAGTGCCACACCCCCACAGCTTTTGAGCACCTCCAAGGATGGTGATTCCATCGCTTCCCTGGGCAGCTTGTTCCAATTCCTGACAAACCTTTCAATGAAAAAATCCTTAATATTCAATCTATGTCCCTCCTTGTGTAGCAGGAGGACATTTTCTCTCTTCCTATTGTTTGTTCCCTGGGAGTTGTGCAGAGCCAGAAGGTCCCTCCTGAGCCTCCTTTTCTCCAGGCTGAGCCCCTTTCCCAGCTCCCTCAGCTGCTCCTCATCAGAGCTGTGCTCTGGTCCTTTCACCACTTTCATTGCCTTTCTTTGGGTATTCATGTGTGTAACTAATGTGTAAATTAAAAATATGTAAAAAAAGGAAATACGTAAATTAAGGAAAAATGCTCTATTGTCTTCAGTGGACCTAAGGAACACTTTATCCCATCAAGACACCTCCCTGGCAAGGTTGTCACTTTTCATCCTTCAACATTTCACAGCATGTTCTCTTATTGATACTTTGATTTTTCCTTGAATTGATGCATTCTTTCCTTTTCTTTGACATTTCCTCTTTTCTTTCTTTAACTACTAAAATTTAACCTAAATTTTTCTGCCAAAGCTTAAATACATTGCATCTTGCTCTGTCTTAGGTGACTAATGAGAATAATTATCAAACTATTTTTCAATGTAAATTATCTACTCAGGCTAAAATAAATCCACCAATCTCATTTTCAGTGAAAATTCTGAGCCTGACCAACAATTGCAATCCCTGAAGTGAAATAACAGGGTTTTATTTACTAAGGTCTTCAGTCTATTCACTGGTTTTTATTGGCATCGAAATAACATTTGGGCAAGATTATATTGCATATGTCCTTTTTATTTATTTTTTTTTTTCCTTCCTAAGTGTGGCTGTTTAAAAGCCCATAATTAAAAAGCCTCTGTTAATACTCTGATATTGCCACCAGGATAAAAAAAACGATTAGTGCCAGCATTCTGGGCTACTAAAGCATGTGCATAGTATTGAACACACACTCACTGGAATGCTCATTCCCAGAAAAAAATAAAAAAAATATAAAAAAATAGGATTCTTTTCAAGATGCTCCAAGCACCAACCAAAGCACTGGATGTTTGTGCTGTCTTGGCACAGAGACTCTCTCTCAGCTGGTGTAAAACTGATGTACCTGGCTGTTATGTCAGCCTTTCCCTTAGCATAGCTTAAAAATCAGCTGTTCTAATGCTCATCTGGGATATGATTCCTGGAACTACAGGCAGCCTTTTACAATACAACACTTTCCCACTTCTCTGGGTTACTCTTTACAAGGGCTGACAAAGGCAGGGCTTGATGTCTTGTGTTAGGACATAAATGTTACTGTGATGAAGAATAAATATGTACAATTTAAAAAACTGTATTTAATATTGTTGTGTCTCCATACCTTCCACAGTAAATCAAATGTTCCTGGACAGGGGAGAGCAACAGGCTCAAATACCACTAGGGATGAAAAATGGGAAAGAAAACAGCTGGGTGTGCAAACTGAGCGTTTAAAAGAATGATTCCCTTACAACAGCTGCCTTTCTTCCATTGGGCCAAGCACTTCAAGCTTTCATGCCAAGGGGTGAAGAGGTAAAACAGGCTGGAGTCCAATTCATTGTCCAGCATCAAGAAGGGGCTGGAGTCAAGGTGGGAATGCCAAGGAGCAAGGAGGGACCTTCCTGCCAGAGCCACAGGAATTCCATTTCATTTTGTCATGACCTGAGTGTGCTGCAGAGCTGGCCCCGGACACGATGGCTTTGCTGAGTCTGACCACGTGTTTGCACCATCTCTGTCCTGAAAGGTTCCTGAGCTCACCTGGAACCTGGGGAGTACAAACAACTCTTACAAATACCACAAAGAATCTGTGGCTGCCCCAACCCTGGCAGTGTCCAAGGCCAGGTTGGATGGGGCTTGGAGCAACCTGGGATAGTGGAAAGTGTCCCTGTCCATTTTTGGGGTTGGAACTGAATGAACTTTAATGTCCCTTCCAAGCCAAATCTTCCTAGGATTCTACGATTCTTTGACTCTATGACTATGTTTTTTCCAACATCCTGATTTTTTTTTAACTTCTTTTTTTTTTTCCAAAATAAAATTAAATAAAAATGTCACTTCTGAATAATTTAAAAGTTATAATTTGGCTGATCTTTATTATGGAGTGTCTTATCTGACTTTCTCTTAATTTTATATAGAAAAAAAATGTTCAAATCCTACACCTTAATATTGTCATAACAAATTTGATATTTTTTGTATTTTAATTAAGCTTTTTAAAAATAAAACCTTGTTCTGGTGAAGCAGACATAATTTCAAAACTGTAAAATTAAAGGACAGCTAAAGCACATATCTTTCCCAGCTATGCTGTCAGTTCTGTTGCTGCATTTACAAAAGGCATTATTACTTAAATGGGAAAGTTTTTAGCATAGCAGGAGACTTCACAAGAATTTTGTATGTTCAGGACCTGGATAATCACAAGTTTAAACATGTGTAGTGTCCAAACTAAAATACTTGTTAAAAGAACAGAAAAATGCATAGAAAAAGAAGAACAGCTCTCAAAAGAGTTTTCATTTGTACAGTGACTCTAAATTCACTGGATTGTTTGATGCAGAAAGACATCTTCAGTGGCAGCATAAAACTGCTTTTCCATGGATTAAAAGACACCAAATATAATTTAAAAGTAACAGACATGCTTTAATTTCAGTTCCAAGATAAAAATAAAAGCAATTAATGCAAGTTTTTGTCACCTCAATGTAAATGAGAAAGACCCCCGAGAGCTCAACAGAATTATTCCAGATTTTCACTGATATAAATCAAACCAGGATTTCACTCATCTTTCTTGAACAGCATTAAAATGCAACTTCAAATTACTTAGTTGCTCAGACATATTTATCAACACTGAGTATCATCTCATCTACAGGCCTCAGTAATAAAAGGTTTGTATCAAGTTAAAACTTCCCTGCATGAAGGGCTGCTCCTACCATTAAAAAAAGGCCAGATCCTGCTCCATTTGCAGTGTGAATAAAGCCAGATAAAGATCAGGGATAAGGAAATGATATTGTCCCCTTTTTTTAAAGATCATGGAATGAAGCACACAGCAATTAAATGTTGCAGCCAAGGTCACATTGTGATTTGCAATCCATAGCACAGTGAGGTTTTGAACCCTTGTTTCAAGCTTCACATCCAAAGAAATGATTTTTTGTTATTATTATTTTTGAGGCGTAAAACATTTATGTTGGAGAATTTTTGTGGTTAGCATACAACGTGGAAAATGCAATTTTAAAAATTATATAGCTCAACAATTTTCTGCTTCCTTAATGTATACTGGTGTTTGAGGGTTTTTTTCATTCAGAGTGACCATATTTTATTTTACTTTCTTTCTTCTTCCTTTTGGGGGAGGGCTTTTTTGCTTAGGTATCAAATTGCAATCTTACATAAGCCCAAATAAAATAAAATAAAATACAATAAAATAAAATAAAATGGCTACCTAAATACCATTACCTGGAATTTTGAAACATTAAGACTTCAAAAGGGTTAATTAATTACATTAGCTGTGTCATTATCCTGACAACATTCTGCCTTAGGGCATATAGATCTATTCAGCTGCTGAGTTTGAAAGAGCTGTGTCCTTCTCTCACAGAAGAAAATTCATCAGACATTAAAAACATAGTCATTAGCAGAACATATTGTTTTCTCTCCACCAGATTGAGGAACATCAGATGGAATAATCAAAACAAATATTAAATAAATATTTCTCTTTTTAAAAAAACATGGAACCCGGAATTCATCACGAGATCAGAATAGATTTTTTCCATGAGTTGAAACTGCTTAATATTTACTGATTGCAGAGAACCAAACTAGCCACAGCCTTACATATTTGTCATCAAAAATGGGTGTAAAATTCTCCTGTACTAGCATGAAAAAATGTTATCACTTTTAACAGGTGTAAATAACTGTACACAGTGCAGCTCGTATTAATATAGAAAAAATGGTAAAATAAGGAAAGGACAACAAAGATGCTTAAAGGTATGAAATGGGTTCCATGTAAAGGGAGATAAACTGAAATAAATCTCTGCAGCCTGGAGAGACTAATTGTTTCAGGATGGGACAGAAGTCTATGAAATCATGACACTCATGGAGGAGGCAAATAAAGAAAAAATATTTGCTATTCCTTGTAATACAAAATCTAGTAGGTATCAAATAAAGTTATCTGAAGGTGGGCTCAAAATGATTAAAGGAGAGTACTTTTTCACACAGCACAAAATTAAACTATGAAACTCATTGCCACGGGATGTTGGGATGTGAATGTCATAAGTTTTCACAGGTTCAAAAAGCAATTAGATACAAACATGGAAGGAAAACCCTTCATAGACTATGAGAGACAAAGGAATAACCCCCAGGTCAGGAAATTGCATAGCCACAGATTGCAGAAGGCTGGAAAGCTCAAATGTGGGAACATCAATGCATATTTTCCTTTTTATGCTCCTTCCTAACAAGCAATCAGAAGTGGGCATTGCTGGAGACCAGAAAGCTGTCCCTACAGTCTGTGGTCTTACTGAATACATCTTCTTTTACAAACCAGTTGAGAATTAGTCTAAAAATATTAGCCCTAGAGTCAGAGGAAATAATTTTTAATTACAAACATATCCTATGGTTTCATGTGGTGCTGCAGTTCTAGAACAGACCCCTGTGGATTCATCCTTTCTGCAGCACTATGAGGAGCCACATGATGAGGAACACATCACATGCTCACGATAATTTGGGAAGATCTTTCCTGTCAGAACTTGAAACTGCAGCCATGACTGTTGGAAACTCTTTCATCTGTGTCATATCACAGGATCCTAGGTTGGGACCACAGTGGCTCATCTGGTCCCTCCTCCCTGCTCCAGCAGGGCCATCCCAGAGCACAGGGATTGTGTCCAGACAGGTCTGGAATATCCCCAGTGAGGAGACTCCACTCCCTCTCTGGACAATCTGCTCAGGGCTCGGTCACTGCACTGGGAAGAAGTTCTGCCTCCTCTTCAGGTGGAACTTGCTGGGATCAATCCCTGCCCGTTCCTCTGGTGCCATTGCTGGATCCCCATGGAGCAGAGCCTGGGCCCTGCTCTGAGCCCTCCCTGCTCACAGGGACACCCAGGGATGAGGGCCCCTCTCAGCTGGGGCTCCCCTCGAGGCTGAACAGCCCCAGCCCCCTCAGCCTTTCCTGGGCAGGGAGATGCTCCAGTCCCTCCATCGTCTTTGTCACTGGGCACTGGACCCATTCCAGGAGCTCCAGGTCTCTCTTGTCCTGAGGAGCCCAGAACTGGACCCAGCACTCCAGATGTGCCTCCAGGGCTCAGCAGAGGGGCAGGATCACCTGCCTTGGTCTGTTGGCAATGTTCTTCCTGATATAACCCAGGAAAACCAAAAGGAATGTTGTATATCTGCTGTGATGTGAACCATCATTATGCATTTCTAGAAATCCTTCTTAAAGAAACAAAGAAACAAACAAAAACCAAACAAAAAGAAAAAAAAACAAAAAGCCAAAATAACAACAAAGCAAAACCAAAACAAAACAAAGAAGAAAACGAAAAACAAGCAAAAAAAGAACAAAACAACCCAACTACAAAAAAAGGGCCATTTATGAGATGTCAGGGACCTAAAACTGATTCATGGTTTTAAAAATAATTAAAATTACCTTTGTTTTGGTTTGAACTGAACAAAAGTTGCACAGTTATAGGCAGTTGCACCCTGATGCTTTTGATGACTTCTCGAATTCTGGCATGAAATAAATCTCTCAATAATATATAAATCAATCAAATGTAAATAACATTTATGATATTGGCAAAAGACACTGTCTTGACAGCAGGGCCATTCCTTGACAAAGTTCAGAACCTTATAAACTGCCGCAAAAAGTGTTCCTAATTTTTATAAAAGTACCAAACCAGATGCATTTTCCCAAATATTATGCAGAGTCAACTTTAAATGTGGGAATGTTGCCCTTGCAATTGACAGAAATTATACTATAAAAGCTGAACATATGCACCAGATTTTTTAGTTTTCCTTTTTATTATTGTTTAGAGATCTAAGTATAAACTCTGATATTCCAGTGGTGTAAACTCTATGACTATAAAGAAATCTAGAAATCACAAGATCTAGAAATCTAGAAATCATAAGATTTCTATGGGAAGAAAATGTGAAGATAAAAAGATTAAACTGAACAAGAAATCTACTTTACAAATGTACTTTACAAAACTATTAAAAAGGGGAAATAAATGATTGGTCTCATAAACAGTGAATTTTGGATTGGTAGTTGATAAAAAAGGAATTGAGAAGGACCCACCACCAGCACATGGGAACTGGAATACAGTAAATAAGCATTAAGGTTGATAAAGCAAATCTACAGACCTGTAGAATAAACTATACTAAGAGTTTATACACCTCTGTTCTCATACAGACAATCTCCACATGATCCTAGACATGAGATTTGAAAAATTTGTATTTTCTAATTTGGTTGTCTCCTGATTCATCCCAAAAATCTTTTGTTGAAAAGCTTTTTCTTTTTAATTTATCATTGAAAATCAAAGTCATGACATGAGTCAAAACCTCTGAATCCACCTTAAACTGTCAGTGAGGGAATGTGCTGCTCCAGCCCATCCCTTCATCCCTGAATTATGCAGCCTGAGTTGATTTACAAAGGTCTTTTGGTCACTGACAAGCGCTGGAGGCTCAGTTCAGGTGTCTCACGGATACACCAAGTGTAATTTGAGAAGCCAAAGGTATCCTGAACATCTGCAGGGGCCAGCTAGATCTAACTCGGCACTTCTGGGGGATGTTACCACCTCTGGATCCTTGCTTGAATCTCTGCATATCAAATGGCACTGTAATCTGAACCGAGTGCTTTGAGAGATTTACAGACAAATGCCTAACTCTCCTTGATAGTCAAAAAGGTATCAGGACCCCAGATGGCCTGATATTTATTTATCTATTTATCTATTTATCTATTTATCTATTTATCTATTTATCTATTTATCTATTTATCTATTTATCTATTTATCTATTTATCTATTTATCTATTTATCTATTTATCTATTTATCTATTTATCTTTCCTTCTTTTGGTGGTTTTGATACATCCTCTGTGAATGTTTTCTCCACTTAAATAAAAGACACTGGGCAGAGTTCAAGAACCATTTGGTCAATGCTTTCAGGCACACAGTAGGATTCTTCTTGTGCCCTGTGCAAGGTCAGGAGTTGGGCTCTGTGGTGCCTGGGTCCATTCCAGCTCAGAGTATTCCATGATTCTATGTGAAATAAAGCTGCCTCAAGGTCTCTAGATGGATATCTTCAACATTGTCTCCCCATCAAACCTCTACCTTCTCAAAATGGAAGGGCAGCATATTCCATCCCACTGGACAGATCTGTCCAGTTCATTTTATGGATGTCTTCATCTACTGCCCCCTGAAAGGAGGCTGGAACCCTGTGGGGCTCAATCTCTCAGGTAGCAAGTGATGGGACAAGAGGAAAACGCCTCAAGTTGCACTGGAGAGGTTTAGATTGGCTATTAAGCAAAATTTCTTCACTGAAAGAGCAGTCAGGTTTTGGAAAAGGCTGTCCAGGAAAGTGATGGAGTCACCATCCCTGGAAGGATTCCCATGATGTGTGGATGTGGAACATCTTCATAGGTGGTAAATCACTACTATGCAAATAACTAACTCATAAGTATTTTCATTCTCATGTTTTTAAGGACATCCAAATAGTTGAATAGTATATTTAGCAGATCTCATAGAGTCCTGGAATCTCAGAATGGTTTGGGTTGGAAAAGACTTTGAAGATTCCAATCCACTGCCACGGGCAAGGACACCTTCCACTAGAACAGGTTCCTCTACTCCCTGTCCAGCCTGGCCTGTGTGGAACCCGACAAAGGATGAATTACATTTAGAATCTGTGGGCTTGGTGGCTTACAGATCTGACAACAGAAAATTATTGGTTATTTCCTGTAGTAAATAATGTGTGAATTTAGCTGCAATGTGTGGAAAATTAATAACTTGCTCTACTTCATAGTACTTTGTGGGGAATGGGAAGATACACATGACTGTGATTCTCTTTCTTTCCTCCTCTTTTCTTCTGGTAATATATTGAGAAAAAAATGAAATATTAAGCAGAAATATTCTAGAATGGCTTTCTGTTTCACCAGGGGATGACAGATGAAGTGGAGAAGATACCTGTTGGATTTATGGAGCCAATCCATCAGCCCCTGCTTGACCCACAGCTGTCATCTCCCTAGCAATTAATATTTACCACTTGTAAATGCCTTCAGCCAGGGAGAGTGGAGAGGCAAGAGGAGGTAAGGCAGGGAAAAACCTAAAAGGGAGGTTTTGTGAGGAATTGCAGGGAACACAGTACATCATGAGGTAATTACAGCTCGGCCTGTCCAAGTGTTACTCTGCAATGGTGAATTATAGGCACGAGGCTGCAGCACTTCACTTTCTTACTTGTAACTAAATCAGAATCCTTTTAAGTTTTAATTAATCTGCTTAGCTTTAGTTGTGAGGGAACAGGGGAGTGGGGAAGGAAGGCAGATTAACCCTTCAGCTGACAAGGACTTTCACAGTGTCTCCTCTTGGGCTATTTTTCCCTTAAGCACCTGAGGGAGACAACATTATCAGTCTGACGTGGGGGCCCATTAGGCTGTGATTTTTTAATTTTTTTTTTAATTTGCCAGTGTCTGGTTAGTTCTCTCTATTTCATTATCAAAAACCAATTAATTTTCCGTAAAAGCATCAAATTAATTACAAAATACTATGGAAATATAAAGAATGGAGGAATTTCCCTCTTCTCTCCTCCTACCCTTCCCTCATTATGGGAAATATGTTGGGCCCCTTGGCAGCAAAGCCCTATTAAAGAGCTACAGACTGTCTAGCTCCTCATTTAAAATTCTGTTGGCAGTGTCAGGAGGCCTGTGTGATGGGGGTAAGTCCATTTCCACCCACAGAGATCATTTTCCAATTCCCCAGCACAGAGAAATGCAGTCATAGGATCATTAGAAGTGGGGCTGGAAGAGATCTCAGGAGGAAACCCAGTCCATGTCCTCTACCTGTTCACCAAAGCTTCCAGGCATGGACACACTGCAGCCTTTCCATGTGCTCTGTTTTTGCAATGATCCATTTCATTAGAGAGGTGTCCTTACTGAAGATTTTGTTCAGAATTACTTCTCCCATACTCATTGAATATAATGAATAGCTTTTCTTCTTTATCTCTGATTTCTAAGTGTTTGAATATTGTTAATATGCCTTCATTAGTCTTCATTTCAGACAATTTTTCCCCTCTTCTTTCTACCTTTTCCTTGTAGGTACCGTTCACTGGGGCTCTTCTCTGAGTGGTTAAAGTCACAATGGGAGGAATGGAACTCATCTACAGCTTGACTGTCCCCAGACATGACTCTGACTATGACTCAGACCTATGACTCAGATGCTTAATCAGATATTCTTACCTGTGTTGCAGCTGCCAGGCCCTGTTTCATTGGCATTATCCTCATCTAAAATGGCAGTAGATCCCAGTGTTCAGACAAGGGCATTGTGCTCCTCATAGGTGTCTATAAACTTGAACAATACTCAGTGGAAATCCCACCAGTGCAATATTTTGAGTCCAGAAGCAGAGATTCAGTTGTCCAAACTGAAGAGTTTGCTTAACAGTAGAACCACTTTCTGGTCATCTTTGGTTTAAATATCAATGAGATCTCTTGGCTTTAATGGAAGCTTATACAGCTGGTACTTATATAGAGAAACAGAGAGTTTCATTTGTCCCTGTCTATGGCAGGGGTTGGAACCAGATAAACTCAAAGGTCCCTTCCATCCCAATCCATTCAATGATTTTATGATTCTGTGGATCAGTGTCTAGCTCTGACTGCTAACATAATTCAGGTAGTAGTACATATGTACGTATGTAATACAAATGTAGTAAGGTCACAGACACTGAGATGTGAGGGAAAGAACACCACGTTTCAGAGCTTTTCACAAAATGTAGGCTCCTGGGTCTGTAATTCTGAAAATTTCAGAACCTTTGTGTTTGCAATTCTGCTTGGAGAAGATTGACATTTAATGTCTCTGAGCTCTTATTAAGGATCTTTACTAAGGATGAATGGATAGAATTGCCTTCACAGGAACAGCTAAATGTGAGTATAATCTCCCCATTACACCTTCTCAATGCTGTGTCTGCAGCAGAGACGAATTTAAGTCATGCCAGAGTAGATACAACTCTGTTTTCTGATTTGGATCTACCTCATATAACACTGTTTATATGCTAGGGTAAAACAGACATCTGGATTTAGATACAGATGTGCTTTGCTGTATTTTATCCCTCCTGACAAGAACTATTCAAAAATGGTGCAATCCCTGTGCTTAGGTGGGCAGTGGAACTGAGATATCTGGGAGGGGTGAAATATGTGTTTGCTCAAAAAAAAAAGATTTGCCATTTTGATTATCCCTAAATGTTATAATCATGATCGCCATAACTAGTACAAAAGGTTCACTGCATTCTGGTTAACTTTGCATTTATATTGACCAAATTATGTTGACCTCATTCCTAAACTCCTTTGATTTTGTGTCTTTTATGTAACAAAGGTACAAAGTGCTGAATGAAGAATGCTCATTGCCAAAAAACCCCATTGCTCTGATCCCAGAACCCATTATCTCAAGGCAATCTCAACTTTCCAGTAATGTAGCAGCCCTGTCTCATTTTATTTTTGCTCTGAATGCTCCTCATAGGCCACAATTTAAGCAACAGGAGTATGTGGAGCCCTAAAGCCCTACAGCAGAACCATCTCCATTTGGCAGCTGATACATTCCCCTTAAGGCTGTCAGAGCACAAGTAGCTCAAACACTCAGAGGACTACAGGAAAAACTGAATGTTGCCTCTGTAAGATTTGGGTGTTTTCTGGCAGCACAGGGAAGGTGTAGATTAAAAACCTCTGGAGATCTGAATTTCCTGATCCTGCTTCAACTTAAATGGTGGGGATTTACAAAAAGGTCACTCCTATGAGTGGCATTTATCCATTGTGTCTTTTCCCAGGGTAGTAATAATCAAGGCCAATCAAGACCTGAAGGCAAAGCAAAACAGGGAGTCCTGGCCATTTTCTGGCCATTCCCAGACTGCTGTGATCCTGTCAGTGAGGATAAAGTTATGGGATAATGGAATGATGCTGTCTTTGGTCCCAGAATTGTGCATAACCCACTCACTTGACCACTGCCCCTACAGATTCTTATAGCAGAGCTAAGGAAATCCTCACTGGTATCCAAGATACCTGATAAATGTGGAGAAACTACGTTAATTTTGTCTTAACTTTGGAAGAAGGCAAACAAAGAGAAGAAGGTGAAAGTTGCAATATTCTTGTTGAGTAGCCAAAGGAATTTACTACCACAGAGAAGAGTTTTACATCCTTTGTGTCTGTTCTGGTGAACTGTGGAGTTTCCTTTAAGCTACACCATTTTGTGCAAAGGCCCTGTGTGAAGACAAGTGCACTTTAGTGACAAGCTTGTTCAATGGCAAAAAAAGTCATCTCACCTTTATTAAGAGAAAATAAAATTGGCAATAATGTGTAAATTAGCTATGTTCTCTAATTAATAGTCAGCAGGCAGAAACTGGTGCTTCTAGATCTCTGATTTTCTGAGATATTTCAGATGTTTGCCAGGAGAAAGGTGAGCTAAATCCTTGGAGCATCTTTTCAGCACCACTGATCCTAAAAGGAACCCAGGGTGTGTAGCTCAGATCTGGATGTTGGTCTATCAGACAAAGTTATATGAGAGCAATCCATGTCTAAAAATACAATTATGTCTATTCCAGTGCTACTTGATTTTGCCTCTATATAGAAATTAAAGGATAATAATCTACATTTAATCCTATTTGAAAAATGCTTCAGAAATTGTTATTCAATGAGAAATAAATAACTGGAAGTAGAAATATCAATAAATACAAACTCTACTTGCTTATGACCTAGGGAAGTCTCTAAAATAAGACTCAATCTTCAGTTTCTGCAGCTCCACTCACTCCATTGAGATGGGCAGATTTATACTAGCTAAAGATTAGGATCAAAATATAAGCCTAACATCTTTAAATGCTTTAATTATTTATCCAAGGTTGTTTTGACTTGCCCTGTGCAGTTGGCTGTGAGTCAGAGGAAGCTCTAAGTAGTATATTAGCAATTATTAGCTAGCTTAAGCTTTCACTGCATATTAGGAATCAAATCAGACACTTTTATTCTTTTAATTATTATGTTTTAGAGAATGGAACAAAATTTCTAATTTAGCTGTGTAAAATAAAAGGCTAAAATAGCGCTTTGGGTAAAAATGTCCTATTTAAATGCCTGCCAGTATTTGGGGACGGAAAAAAAAAGTAAAAGAAAAAGCATGGAGAAGCATTTTCCAGCTTCAAAGAACTGCATAAACATTGGCTGATGGTTCCTTCACCATTTTTTGCTCATATTTGATGATGGAAAATCATATTCTCGAGGGTGCAGTCAAAAGCAGCTTCAAGACATCAACTGAACTTTTACCTTACATTTTCCTTGAATCGCAGAATGGTTTGGGTTGGAAGGGACCTTAAAGATAATTTAGTTCCAACCCTTCTGCTGTTGGGGGTCTCCTGAGCAAATTACTGTAGTGAAACAATTTAGTTTATGGTCTGGAAACATGAATGAACTTCAGCAATGTCAAATATCGAAATATTCACCACTAACCCACATCCCCAAGTGCAACATCCTCACATCTTTTAAATTCCTAGGGGTGGTTACTCCTCTATTTCTATGAGTACCCTGTGCCAGGGTTTGACAACCCTTTGAGTGAAGAAATTTTCCCTAATATCAAACCTAAACCTAAACCTCCCCTGGTGCAACTTGAGGCCATTTCCTGTTATCCTGTCATTTGTTACCTGGGAGAACTGCTACAGAAACCCTGTCCACACTGGCTAAAGGGGTCTTTGGAACTTGTGTTCAGCTCTGAAATGCAATGGAAGAGGTCAGCATAGGTTCAGACATAAAAGGGACCTTAAGTGAACTTGTTCTGTGGGACATTCTGCAGTGAGTTTAGGAACAGCTGGTTGTGGAGCTTAGAAAGAAAAACAAAACTCTACCTCCACAGGCTTCTCTAAAGAGATTGACTCATATCCCTGAGATTGGTTTCTTCAGGTACCTGTACACAGACAGGCAAGGTCATTAGCATCTTAGATCAGCTTTATCTGTACTTTCCATGGGCGTATTTTCAACACAAAATACATTTTCAAGACAAAATACATTAATTTATTGATGTACAGGCAAGAAAAGCACCATATCTGGTATTTTAGGAAACAAGATGTGTAGATGTTTTGAGATTTACAAATAGCACTGACAGGATGCCACAGGATGACTAGCAAGAGGAAGCTAAAAGTAGGAACACTTTAGTCTTGGTGTGACCTATCAGAGCATTATAATATTGCAGAAATAAATGTTGTAATCTTGATGTTTCCAAAAGCTGAATTCAAAATGAGACCAGAAAAGGCCAGGAAACAACACATAAATGGTTGACTAGATTACCAGTAGTCCAACTGGACTATTCTATTCTATTCTATTCTATTCTATTCTATTCTATTCTATTCTATTCTATTCTATTCTATTCTATTCTATTCTATTCTATTCTATTCTATTCTATTCTATTCTATTCTATTCTATTCTATTCTATTCTATTCTATTCTATTCTATTCTATTCTATTCTATTCTATTCTATTCTATTCTATTCTATTCTATTCTATTCTATTCTATTCTATTCTATTCTATTCTATTCTATTCTATTCTATTCTATTCTATTCTATTCTATTCTATTCTATTCTATTCTATTCTATTCTATTCTATTCTATTCTATTCTATCCATTCCATTCCATTCCATTCCATTCCATTCCATTCCATTCCATTCCATTTTTATAGTGACATTTTAATGACTGGATCTGTATTTTTGTACATGAATGTGGCCTATAACACCAACTATTCCACAGTTTTTGTCTCCCATTTGCTGCAATTTTTTTCAGGGGTGTTCTGGTATCCCTCTCTAGAAAACAGTTCATGGAACTCTTAAACTGAAATTAGTAGGACAATTCAATAAACACAAATGTCAAAAGATATATATTTTTTTGTGATTCATCTTTCATGAAAGATGAAATTAAGCTTGAACCAGGAAGAACAAGGAAGCAGCCTCTCTTGGCACCCTAATTATGATCTGAGATGGCCCGAAAAGTCCTTTCTGTGTTTTGAACCACTCTGACAAATGGTGCAAGCAATGGAACTGGAAAAGACAGAGCACTTGGCAAAAGGCTGTAAAATGGCAAAATCACTGAAAGTGTGTTATAAAGCATGCAAGAAGGAAATACTCCCCCAAGCAGGACATGTCAGCTGCATGGGCATGGCTGAGAAAAAGAGTTGCTTAAAGACTGTGACTTATGAACGTCTGCGATGGAAGCAGAAGAAGTGCCATAGGGGGGTAGAGCAGAAGAAAAATGGATTAAGCCTGAATGTGGAGGAGAAAACTGGAAAAGTCAGGCAAAGTTTCTGAGGTGGAAGACGACATGCCCTAGGAAGATGTGGAAAGTTGGGATGAAAAGAAATTCTCCCTACAGGCACAGACCTTGTCTATTACGTTCTACAGTATTCCAGGAATTAGGTTAGAGGACAATGATTTTGTACTTTGCAAAAAATGCCTTATTTTTCAATAAGAAAAGACTACACTTATACCCACATCTATATTTATACCTCCAGTTCCTGGCAAGCTTATACAACTATATAGCTATACAGGTGTGCATATGGAAGTAAATTATTGCATTGTGCTTTTGTATTGTACTGTTAATTTTCTTCAAAGGGACTGAAATGTTCATGAAAGAAAGAGAAGCTTATTAGGACATGAAGAAGAGTCTGCTGCTGTTAGTTAAATTATGGTTTGGGACACAGTTATTATAGTCTTTGGCTTTCTTCTTAAGTCATTTTTTACTGCAGGTTGGAAATTGGTTATATATATACATTAAAAAGACAATTCCATTATCATCAAAAATTAAGACTTTTTTCAAACTGTCAATTTCATTGATTTTTTTTCCCCTAATCTCAGAATAGAATATATCCATCCTCTTACTTGAGATTGCTTTCTAGAAAACAAGCAATGTTGTGGGGAAGGATATTAAGTTTAAGAAAGACAAAATAAAAGAATTTTTCCATGATAGCTTTTTTTTTTGATGTCCTCATAACATTATTTTTTACAGTTTCACTTAATAGAAAAACCATTTTGGAAGAACCAAAAAGAACTAACTGTGTAAAGCAAAATATCCAGTTCTTGCCCAGGGCTGCTTATGACGTCAGTATCCTAATAAATCATGATAAAAACAATGTTTCATATTCATAGACTTGATATGGTCTGAATTTATGAAAATAACTAAATAGAAGGGTATAAATGATAGTTGTCATCAGTTTGCATACGTGGGTACTGAGGAGGAATATAATGACTCTGTCTGAGCACCCAGGGATCAGGGTTAGGAATTCACATGGAAGTTGATTCACTAAACACATGAAGGTCAACAGGAAAGGCTTCTGTGGGAAGGAAAACTGAAAAATGTGCATTTGGTGCTGAATGGGGCAGGGGATCTGGTGACAGACGACACAAAAAAAGCTGGGAAACAAATACCATATTTTCCTTGATTTTTCCTGGTAAGATTTGCCTTCAGCAGTCTCAAAATACAAAGGGAAAACCTGGAGCAAGGAAGACTGACCATCAGTGGATGAGGACCAGCATAGGAAATTTGTATACAAGTGGATATATTCAAGCCCAGAAGACCTGGCGAGATGTCCAAGGAGTACTGAGGCAGATGGGTGGTCATTCTCATACCTTTGAAAGGCTGTGGCCACTGACAGAGATCCCTGAGGACTGGGAAAGAGCAAATCTCACTCTTATCTCCCAGAAAGGGCCTGAATAAGGATCCAGCAAAGTACAGATTGATCAGCCTGCAAGGGTGATGGAACAACTCATCCTGGAAACCTCTTGCAAACGTATGAAGGACAAGGAGGCAATAAGGGAACACAGACTTTTGAAGGGAAAAACATTCCTCCTCAACTGGATAGCTGTCTGCACTGAAATTAATAGGACAAGGAGGGAGCAGTGGGTATTGCTCATTTTAAAAAGCTTTACATGTTGTCTGACAAAACCACCATAGGCAAGCAGATGAAGAATGAAACAGATAAGTGGACAGTGAGGTGGATTGAAGGCGAGCTGGTCTCCCAGCCTCAAGGGGGGTTATGACTGGCAGCACAAAGTCCAGGAGGAGGCCTGTGACAGTACCCAGGGGTCACTGCTGGGCCAATGCTGTTAATCATTTTTACTGTCCAAGATGATGAATAGATGCAAGTCTGCAAATGGTACAAAATTGCAAGGTGTAGTTGATATGCAAAGTGGTGGTGCTGCCATTCAGAGGGACTTCAACAAGCTGAAGAAATGGGCCAGTGGGGATTTCCTGGAATTCAGGAAAGGAAAATGCCAAATCCTTGGAACAGAAAGGAATAACTCCATATACCAGTACAGACTGGGGAATGCTGGGAAAGCAGCTTGGTGGGAAAAGACAGGGTGGTCCTGGTGATTCTACCAAAATTGTAAACGGTGATTCTTTAATTTCACATAGATCACTTTTTAACCAAAATCTAAACAGAAATTTGAATAGAAATTTGTAGTTATGCTATGTATTATGAGTCACAGAGAAACTGCTAAAATCATTTATAGGAACTGCCCACAATGGATAGGACAGATTATCCATCCACCCTCTAGGAGCAATATTAATCAAATGGGTATCATGAGGATGACTGAAAGGTGGCTGATGCTGCATGAGCTGATACTGCTTCTAACAGCAGTGGAGCTGTCACTTTCAACACACACTGCTCAATTCATTCCTACTGTCCTCCCAAAGCCATCTCAGTGCACTAAAATATTTTTAGAGCCTTCCATTTCCATTTCCCTGTCAGCTTCTCTCTCTGTATTCCATCATATTAGTTTGTGTCTATGTGTATGATGAGACAGCTCAGAATTTTTTAAGCATGGCTTGGGCTGACCACAACACACACGTGCAAGGGATGGATACAAAGCTCCATCCTTTTTATCCTCCTGCACGTTGTCAGGGATAATGCAAACTGGAATAGTCACAATACATTTGCCTTGGGGAAGCAAACAGATAAAAGTAAGAAATACATATATGAAATGCTTTGGGAAATTATTGAATATTACTTGTACCCTGACCAAATTCTATAACTTTTTTTATATATATTGAATAAACTCTTACCTCCTCAGTAATCCCATGAAAGAGGCTTTCTGCAGAGTAGAAGTGTACTTGTCTGTGCATATTCACAGTCTACTTAGTCATAAAAATTAAATGTTCTTTTGTGGATGTACCTATGGATTTCCACTGACAGGGAAAAAAGTCCAGACACGTAATCTGAACATAGGGAATAGCACCTGCCTTAACCAATGGACATAGTGAACATTCCCTGAGCAAATTAAACTGATAGGATCTGGGTCTAAAGTGACATAGAAAGCCATGAGGATTTTTTAATATGATTTTCCTCATAAGAGCAAGAACGTGGGAAAAAGGAAGAGGTGTGACTTGGAGAACATTACATCATCCCCTTTCACTGGCTGTAAGGACATGCAGGCCATAAACAAAGGGAATTGCTTTGGAAAGATTTGAGATGGAGATTGTCCTGGAACAGCTGAGGCTTTTGAAACTTGTTAGAATGTGCAAATGGATCCAGATGGGCTTTCAAAATATATTTCATAACTAAAGGTTATGGACCAAAGAATGTTTTTGATCCCTAATAACTAGAACAGGTAAAGACTCAATTTATCGTCATTAACTTAAGACCTTGACCACTAAACAAGGACAATGTTGGTTTCAGTAGATGAAAAATAACCTAGAAAAAAAGGAGAAATAAAAGAGGAAAGGAAGAGAATATATATTGCTTCCTTTAAATAAAGATTGAAGATGTATATAGAAGTTGCCTTGTGGATTCAGAAGGGAAGGATCTGCCTTTTGCTTTGAAGAAATGGACTGCTGTCACATGGTGGGATTCTTGGAGTTTGCCTGTGCAGGGCCAGGAGTTGAACTTGATGATTCTTGTTGGTTCTTTCCAGCTCCAGATCCTCCATGGTGCTATGATTCTGCACAGACTGCCTCCAGACAATAAATACAATTATAGTACAGTCTGCTTGGTTACTCTTTGACAGTAAGAGCTGATCTTTAGTAGATTTTCAGTTGTCATTAGAAGCGAGCACAGATTACACACTATAATTCAAGGAAGACCATGGGAACCAGTACCTATACCAGAATCCTAAATTTTCAGGAAGGACATGAAAAATAGTAGCAAGAATATATTTTCTAAGAACAAGCTATCATGAGGATTTTCCCCACAAAAAAAATAAAAGTTAACCATTAGTTTAATGTCTCAGATTTATTGGTGCAATCTGCAATAGCATGGGACATACAGACAGGAGACTTCTGTCCTGATTCTTGGTTCCAAACAATTCATCTTGGGTTCTGGAATACTGTTGCTAGTTCTGTTTTTTGGGGTAGTGGCATTGTCATCCAAATTCCTTTATAAAGCCCCAAGAGATCATTGGGTGAAAACCATCCTAAACATATTAAACACTTTTCTTCTTTTGTTATTATTGTACCAATAATCTTTGCTGCCGTTTGTATTAAATTTTCTACTCATACCACCTGCAGTACTAAGATTACAAGGAATTTTATTGCAATAATACATAATTTTTTCATACCAGTGCTTTGACACCATTCCCACAGGGGAAACTTTTTGACATCACCTGGGCTAGCAGGACACTTGCTGTAAAAAGAAATAAATCTCTCCCTATGATACCCAGGTAAATATTTAAAACCTGAAATTTATTACATATTCTTGAAAATCTCAGTTGAAACTTTTGCAAAAAACCCTGCAACATTTTTCTTATTTATGGATCATTGATTTACTGAAAACTCGTAGTGGGTCATTTTTTACTGAGTATTGAGAAACAAGGTGCTGCTCACTAGAACTGGTAAATATTACAAAGTATCTGTGAACATGCATTTTGAATACAAATCAGAAAATTTCCATTACATATGCAATCTCCCTTTTTCATTTCCCATTATATACTCAGCAATATTACTGAAGAAACAGAGTTTTATAAAAGCTCATACAAATGCTCATTTCCTCAGTCTACGATCCAACACAAGGAAATACTGATAAGGTTATCTCCTTCTTTTATTGGACTTATTAATTTTGCTGAATATATTCCAAGACATGATGTATCCTTCAGAGTAGTCAATGCAGAACTCAACATTAGTGGAGGAAGGAAAACATGCTTATTGTGCAGTGCTGGATAGGTCAGCTTTTGAACTTCAGAACTGCTGGTGTACACAATTTCTGAGTGGCAATTATTCAGTATCTCAAAAAAGTAGCTTAATGTACACTGAGACAGCTCAAGTGTCATAGTTTCCTGCCTATGTCCTATGAAGCATTTCTACTCAATAAAGGAAAAATAAATTTCTTAGCATAAGGTCACTAGGACAATAAAAACTAACCCAGATAATTTTACTGCCAGAGAACCTGGGACCTGAATTCATGTTGTTTTATTCATAATTGTTCAAAATGTTAATAGAAGACTTTGTTCTTTAGTGATGTATGCTGCCTTATCCTATAAAGTTATAAATATATAGAATGCTTCAAATATATTTGTCACTTATATAGAGGATTAAATCTATATAAAATTAATTATAAAAATTATATACATAAATACAATTATGTTAAACTGTTTTTCTACAATTAAAAAAAAAAAAAAAATGTTGCAAAGGTTTCAAGAAGAAACAGATCCTCTCCAGAACTCCCTGTGCAGAAATAAATGCATACAAGCAATCTATGGGTCAAAAGCTTTTAGGGCATGACAGGCTGAATGAGCAGGAACAGCTGAAACATTCAGCACATGCTGTTGTCCTATCGTGCATGGCCATGTCCAAGACATCTGCCCAAAACCTGAAAACGTCATTTGCATCAAAAGTTTCTGCTGAAAGAAGCTTAAATTTAAGCTCAATAAAGCTTAAATCAAGTTAAATGAAAAAAACCAGGAATTGCCTCACTTATATGCCAGAACACTGATCAATTCTTTTTCTATGAAAACTTCTCATAGCCAAACATTTCCATATTGGGCAAAATGCTCAGTCAAAGGGAATTCCCTCTGCTACTTCTGCAGAAACAAAGTGAATTAGGAAGAGTGAGGCATGAAGCATTTATATTCCTATGAAATGCCTTATCATCTCTTGTTTTGTTTCATTCTATGTATAAATATATATATTCATTTGCACCTAATTACTATGCATAAATAAATATTAGTCATCAGGTTCTTTATGCATATAAATCTGTGGAGCATACCCATGTTGGATGTCCCAGACCAGATCTTTGTAGAAAGGCATCAGTGTAGATTGGTCTCTTTGGAAATACCAATGGCCAAAAGGGCTTCAGGTTTAAATAATTCTCTTGCCCTGCCAGGGGGTTCATCACTCCAGGTCAAGTTCAAGATGTATTGATTAAGTAGCTTAAGGGAAGGCCACAGATCTCCAGCCTACCTTCCCTGGGGTTTCCAGGAAAGAAGGATATTTTGTGGCCAGCTGGAATCTCAGGCCAGTTTTCAGACAAGAATAAGACTACCAAACAAAGCAAACCTAATTTAAAATCAAAATTATCTTTCCAGTGGCCAGAGATAGATGTTTTCCAATTGCGCAAAGTGTTTTAAAATAACAATTTGGACTTCTGATATTTGTAGTATTTTTTTGGTAAGTGTCATAACTTTTTCTGATGTGGTCTTCATATGTCAAGTTGGATCTCTTTGTTTAAACAAAAAACTTTGGTTACCTGTGCTCCCACTGAATGCTCCCCTTCAAAAGAGCTTTTCTCTTTTCCTCCCTGCTCAGCACTTAGAGTGTCTTAGCCAAAATACTTTGAAATGCTCTGTTTTTGTGTTTTGCTTCACTGGGATCATCCAGTGTAACTGAGACTTCCATGGAGCAGTGGGGATTTTTTTGAAACTAGAGGCTGGAAAAATGTTAAAAAAGGACCTGCAGGATGCCTCTCCCTATGAACCCATGAGGAGACAGAGCTAGAAATGATCATCTATTTTTAAAAAAAGCTACAATGTTCTTTCACATGCAAATTACCAGAGATCCAACTCACATAGTTCATATCCCAATAGGAGGAAATACAGCAGAGCTGACAGATGTCATCAGTTGACTTAAATGACTGCATAAAAATTCACAACGTAAGTCTTTTATCTACAAACCCCGCATGTTTAAGAAAAAAAACTGTGCCAGTGGTTATAGGCTACTACTTTGACTGCTAAGCCTTTGTCACCTACAATTCCATGGGTAAACAGTTCTAAATTATGGGACTTATTCAACAACATCAATAACTTTAATAGAAAATGGTAAAGACATAGATTTTTAAAACAAAACCAGAGAACAACCAAAAATTACTCTTGTGCATGAATGTTTGTTTATGATCCAACTTGCAACATTTTTATAGGCTGTATGTCTGGAAGAACATACATATAATGACGTTTAAAGTGTAGTTGAGAGCAAAATTATTGCAGTTTTATATATATAGTGAACCCATATAACAAAAGAGCAGTAGCTAGTGTTTGCCCTTATATGAGATGCAGTCATATAATAGAGAGCCTTAAAGCTAGGGTTTACTGTACTTTGGGAATTAATCACATAAACTATAAATTGGGTTCAACAGGCTGGCTGGGTAAATAGGCGCAGCTAATGAGGACACTATGAGATCTTATAAGAGCGCTGACTGCCCCAGGACAAAAGTGCCGAGCTGCACCTGATGGAAAACTAGAAGACATCAAAGCATAAAGGATTAGTGCTCTCACAGTGTTGAGAAATGGCCAGGGGGAGATTCACCAACTTATTACCCACATCCAAGCTAATCCTGTTATCTGCAAAATATGACTGTGTTCAGGAACTGCCACCACCTAAACTTGCAGGAGACTAATTCTGTGTTTACATGGACAAAAGTGAGGGGAATTTTCATCTGGGCAAAGAATATGAGAGAAGAGAATTTTTAAGGGTTTCCTTTGTATCGAATGCTTGAAGAGGGGAAAATATAAAATTAGTTCTTTAATGGCTATTCCATATCCTATATAGATATCTTATAGGATAGAATCCAGGGCAAAAGTCACGGAAAATATGTTCTCTCTTGTTTAGTTGCACTTTCCTAAAAGAAAATCAAAATGCATTGGAAGTACCTTTGAAGATGAGAGGAATTAATAGCCCCCCAATATCCCTGCCCAGGAAATCTTTTGTGCAGCAAATGTCTGCCTGATGTTTTTTTTCAGTGCAATAAAAGAAGGTGAAAAATATCCCAAGGTCCTTGCCAGCACACCACAAAATATAATTCATTATACAGCCTAAGGTATGTGAGTTGGCTCAAAATATTTTTGGAAAAGGTTTATAATTACCAAAGCTAGAAATCTAATTTCTTTTTTTATACCAAAGGTCCATTTGATACAACAGCACCTATGGTGGATAACGGATCTTACTTTTCAATTTGAATAAAACAGAAACAGACCCAAACGGTACCTCTTAGAACAGATAATTCCAGGGAAAAGGTCTGCAAGTTACATTTAATCTAAACATGCAATATGTTCCTTCCAGTGGCTCATCAGTGCCAGGGATGGTCGCCTCCAGGGCAGAGTTTAGGCGTGATTACCCAGGCAAGCCCATGGCTAAGCATTTATATGGCATTAAGGAACACCCCCAGCACACAGATCTTACAGGCAAGGATTTATCTAGCTATCTAAGGGAAATGATTAATTTTGTAGGTTTTAATTTTTAGGGATGTAAGAATGGCAGAGTGGCTGGTGATGGGAGAGACTCATTGTGAGGATGGCGTTGCCTGCAGGCTCCCCTTGGCTTTCTCACTGGTGCTGTTTGACAGCACCACACTGAAGTTGTGAGAATACTGCAATTAGTGGCCCCCATTAGCAATGGAAAATAAGCGCCCTGGTGAGAAGGAGGTGGTGATTACCCGATGTGAGTGAATCAAAGTACCAGGGGAAGATCGGTGTGGTGACCCCAGGGTACCTGTGGAAACAAATTTATGCCCTTGACTTGCACATTAGCCCCTTCTCTCTTGTCTGTTTTCTATCCCTGGACACATCTGGATTTCTTCTTTTCCTTTTCCCTTAGTATCTCCCAGTCTAGCAACCAGAATGTCCCACAACAAAATTTGTGATAATTTACTATTTTTGAACCCAGGCTGCAATGGATCCTCCTCTGTCTATATACATGGATCTCCTGATGTCCTTTTCAAAGATTGGATTGGATGACCACAGAGGTCTTGTCCAACCTTAATGATTCTGTGATTCTGTGAAATTGCCAGGAAACAGATCAAGGAATGTTCATTGGTTAATTCTGCAGCTTCCTTCATTTGGTAAGGTGAGGTTTTTTCTCGCATAAAATTGATATAAACTGAAAAATCAGATACTGAGATCTCTCAAAGTCCTCTTGATTTTACTGAGTTCTTTCTTTTGGAGAATGAAAAATATTTAGCCATCTTTTTAAAGATACATGAAAGCTCCACTTGTACATGTCAGAGGAAACTTTTCCCTTTGAGGGTGGTGAGATCCTGGCACAGGTTGCCCAGAGAAGCTGTGGCTGCCTCTGGATCCCTGGAAATGTTCAAGACCAGTTTGGACAGGGCTTGGAGCAACCTGGGATAGTGGAAGTTGTCCCTGCCCATGGCAGTAAACCTGGAACAGGATGGACTTTAGGATCCTTCCAACCTCAAACCATTCTGTGATTCTATAATTCTACAATTTTATTTTTCCCTAAGAGAGACCTCTCTTCCTTGATTTTTATTGAGACGGCTTTTTAAATTTTATTTTATTCCTCTTGAAAATGTGTGTTGTTTGTTGAAAACATGTCAATTGTTGTGTTTGAAGCCAAATAATTTAATTCTGTCAGAATAAAATGCCTTTGAATTCAATTCAAAATAGATCCATGTGACTTTTTAATTTATTAAATAACGTTTTGCACTTTTTTAAACTTTCTAGGAAATTTGAAGATCCATTACAGCCTCAGACAATAGAGAGCTTTCAATGCAGTGAATAACAGTGTCAGCTAAGACACAACTTGTTAGAAAAGGAAAACAAAAAAGGACAGAAAACACCAATTAAAAAATGAACTTGTTCTATGTAGCCTTGATACTTACATAAATTCCTACATGTTTGTCTGATTGTGGGCTGAAAAATGTTTCTTATTTCTTCATCTTATTTAAACCAAAACAAATGGAGCAAGACTAAACACAGTGGATTCAAAATAAGAAGGAAAAGAAAATCTGATTCGCGCCTGGAACCTGTAGGGACTGACATGATAGTCTTAACAACTGCTTCCCTTCTCATTTTAGACATTTGCTGATCAAATGGGAAGCAAGAATGAAAAGCAATAATATCCATTACTAATTTTGTTTTTCTTATTGATTTCACATATTCAAGCACAGTTTTGGATGTCAGAATAAAAGCCTCAGAATAGATATTAACAGCTGAAGAAAAACATTAATTTTGAAGCTATGATTCATACAAATATTATATGGATCCCTAAATTGGGGGTGTTCATGAAAGAGAAAGGTCTTATAAAAAATTTTCTGATTTCCAGACTCATTATGCTTGGTTTAAATTGTGCCTACTATTATTTTCTGACCTCCTCCCTGATGTTTTTTTCTTCTTATCCTGGCTCTTTTCCTTGGGAAATTCATGGACAATAACCCTGATATGATTTGCTATTTAATTTTTCAGATGTATAGATCACCTCTTGGCAAATAAAACCCTCAAAAGAATTCAAAAATTAGCATTCTGAAATTTATGTTGAACAACTAACACATGGATCCCAAAATTGACCAATATTCAAAATGTGTAAACATGGAATCAGAAAATACCCTGAGCTGGGAGGAACCCACCTGGATCATTGACTCTAGTGATCAAATGCAACAAGGCAACAAGTCCCTGATGATTCCAGAATGAATCCATATAATTTTCCTTGGCCCTTGGCAGAAATCAGTTCTATTTGGTGGTCTTTAGCTTATTCACTTAGTACATGCATTTACAAATTTGTGTAAACTTTTTTCACAGCTGAAGAAAAGGAAAAACTCTGTAGATCAATAACTCCTCCCCTTTCACCTCCTCCCCTCTCCCCACCACAAATCAGAAAACACTGAAAACAATTAGTTTATATTTCTTAGATAGAAAAGATTCTTTTTTTTCTCTGTAGTCCAATCTGGATCAAAAAAAGTGACAATAGTGGAGGCCTTCTCTTGCCCCTAAGTCCTTTTGTAAGTAAATCTACAAAGTATTTTGTTTCTCTTAACTAAATATTTTGCTTTTATTTCCCAAAGCTATGGAAAAAGTCAATATAACAAATTTCAAACTACCAAAGAATGTTTTTCTTTGTAGCTGCAGAACTATGATGCCTTTACTTTTTCTGTATTGATGTTTTATGTTTCTGAGAAGCTTAGAGAAGGAAAAAAAAGCCTTGTTTTTTTTCAGTGAGTTCTGAACTCCCAAGTACAAGAGAGACCTGGAGCTCCTGGAATGGGTCCAGTGCCCAGTGACAAAGATGATGGAGGGACTGGAGCATCTCCCTGCCCAGGAAAGGCTGAGGGGGCTGGGGCTGCTCAGCCTCGAGAGGAGAGAGATCCTGAGAGGGGCCCTCATCCCTGGGTGTCCCTGTGAGCAGGGAGGGCTCAGAGCAGGGCCCAGGCTCTGCTCCATGGGGATCCAGCAATGGCACCAGAGGAACGGGCAGGGATTGATCCCAGCAAGTTCAACCTGAACATGAGGAAGAACTTCCCAGTGCAGTGACCGAGCCCTGAGCAGATTGTCCAGAGAGGGAGTGGAGTCTCCTCACTGGGGATATTCCAGACCTGTCTGGACACAATCCCTGTGCTCTGGGATGGCCCTGCTGGAGCAGGACCACTGGAGGGACCAGATGAGCCACTGTGGTCCCTTCCACCCCTTTTGTGATTCTGTGACTCTGTGTGCGTTTAAGGGACATGTGACGAATCATTTACTTCACCTCACCTCTTAGACCCAACTAAAAGTTATTTCTCAACAGTGTATTCTGTGGGTAAAGAGTGCACCTACCCCAAAAATCTGAATTTGTTTGCAGCACAGATAATGACCTATGGGAAGGTTAACCTGTGTAGTCTTTGGGAACTCTTGGTGTGCTACCCATCATCATAAATTGATATCTGAAAGGATCAATTACTTACTTATATTAGGTGAATTCCACCTTTTCCAACAATTTCTTATTTTCCTTTCCAAGTCATGAATGTCTACATCTCATCTATTGTTTTTTTTTCTGCTGCATAATAATCTTTTCACAAAAATGTTTTCAAGGACTGGCTGGTGTACACCTTTGAGTTTTTCACAGAATCACAGAATACTTTGGCTTGGAAGGGACCTCAAAGGGCGTCTGGTTCCAAGCCCCTGCCATGGGCAGCAACACCTTCCACTAAACCAGTGTACAAATGGCACCAAATATTTTGGATTGCTCTCATGACAGGATACCTGATGTTCTCTTTATTCATCTTAGTACAGGACATTTCACAAACGAGAGAAGAGATTAAGTCTGGACACTTTGAGTTCACTTGTAGCTATACAGAGTTAAACAGTGACAAACTCACAAAACTAAGTTGTATTTTGCAAGGTACATTCAAAATTTTTGGATAGACTGAGGAGCAGGAAAGGCCTGAGGTGAGCAGTGTCTTTTAGAGTCGTCAAAGTACCCTGGGCCTGCTTATGGCCATGTTTGGCTGGAAAGCACTAATTAGATTAGATATACTTGGCTAGAAGGCAGAAAGCTTAAAACATTAACTTTTTAAACATGTGCATACATTTGGACTATAACATATTCTGCTTTTTGGAGGTATGCTCTGAGTAAATATCTTACCAGCATGGTGTTATCCCTTAATTTCCTAAATAGAAATATGCTGTTTCAGAGTGCACACACACAATTATTTTATAGTGTTGAGAGAAGAGCATGGACCCAAAAATGGTACTAATATCTTTTTTTAATTAGGAAACACAGCGAAATGCTACACATTTTCTGGCATTATGAATTTTGATTTTTCTTTTTATATTTTTTAGTACATTTTTTTTTGTTTATGATTATTGAGGAAAGGTCTATATAAGCAGTTTTTTTCTTCAATAGAGATTACCCAAAGCTTCCAAACAGTGTGAAAAACCTTGAATTTCATTGTCTTAGCACAAGCTAAGGGACAGATGCATCGTCCCATGGCAATCTACCTTCCATGGTTTCCCCTCCCTCTACTTCCCTCTTTGCTGGGGCATACAAGACCCCTGCCTAAACATGCAGGGTTACAAAAAACAGCACAGTCAGAATATCTTCACTTTGGGAATTTCATAATGTTGGAAAACTGCTATTCTCACCAAAAAGTCCCACTGGGCAGAACTGAGAGCAATATTGGGTCAAGCAGGAGTGTGAAATGATAATTTGTGCCCTGGGGAGTTAAAATAGATAACTACTCGTGGGATCATTTTTTTGTACATGCACAAGGTGATCAGGAAGAACTTTTTTGTTTACCTTTCCTTTTGAAGCCATTTAATAGATAGAGTCAGGAAGAACTCTTGTCCACCAGGTTTTGTTCATCTTTGTGTTCTATGTCCATCCAAAGCAATTCCTGGGTTGGTTTTTATTGTTTGTTTGTTTGTTAGTTTTTCTGGTTTTTAAGGCAGGGTCCTACAAACACATGGGAACATGTGGGATTTTTTAATTGAGGAATATGGTCCATAAATACTTACTCTGGGATTTAAGAAGCGTTAGAAATTCCTTTTCTGGGACTTCAATTCAAGGCTTTAATCTTCTGAACACTTATAATGGTACCTTGTGATCTGCATTTGAGATTCAGCATTGCATTCTACATATTTTGCATCCAAAATTTGAAATTACATCATTGGACTTTTGTTCAAAACATCCCTGAAAATACAATTCACAAATAAACTCAGATTTTCTACAGTCACTGGTGATTTGTGATCTTGAGCTTCAATCTTCCTAAGAGGGGTCTGTCTAAATCTCATCTACAAACTGACATATCTTTTCTTTTGGGGATTTTCTATTTGATGTTATTAACACCTCTTAAATTATCTCCTAACTGAAAAATTTAGAACATTTATTTTTTATTTTTTTTTTTATCTGTTCCACTTCACAGATATTGGGTGTGATCCTTTTGTGCTCTTTCAGGAATTTTCTGTAGTATGAAATGAGTAAGGTATAGAAGGAAATTTTTCCACTGTCTGTGAGGAGAAGGTAGGATGTGTGGTTAATTTTGAGTCAGGTGACTCCTACCCCCACTAATTAATACAAGCAGTTAAACTGATAGAATTGACTGTTCTGTAAATCTTAATTTGGTTTACATGTACACCTAGGCTCATCCCATCTAACTGAACTGTCTCAGACTGGGATGAAATTTTCCTAGGGTCCCTCTGTGTTCAGTGGAGACTGATCTACACATGAGTATCATGTTTGGAACTTAGGTGAGACTCCTTGCACTCTGGGGAACTCATTTCTCTGCATGTTGAACAGAAGGCACCGACAAGACTTGGCAAAGAGAGATTTGGTGGGGGACTCGTTCACCTTCAATTTTTTCTACATTAGGTTGCTGGCCAAAAGTCTTTAATCCCTTGGTAATAAGAAAGTTTGCTTATTTTTTAGGACTGCCTAATCCTAAACATACTGAAATCTCAGTTCTGTTGAAACTTCCAATGTTGCTTTCACTATATTCAGTTAAGGGAAGCATGAAGTAACCCAGGGTCTTGTCCCAGAACGGTGATGGTTTCCTGATCCCTGAAGGCCTCACGTAACAAACTCATGTATCTGGAGGACTTTTTTTTCAGAACTGTGACCCCTTCTCAGCTGAACACCCTTCCTACCAGCCTGAGTTAGCCTTCCTCTAATCTTTTTCCTATATACTCAGTGAATTTTTTGTTCCCTCCTCCCCAAGCACCCAAGAGAAGATATTGAATAGCCCGGCAACCAAAATACTCAGAGGCTGAAAGACAGGAGCTTAATCCACATCAGGTTGCTTAACACCTTGAATTTTCATCTCACACTTCATGCTTACAGAAACAGGAAGTAATAATATTTGCATCCCTTCAGGTGGATGAATTGCATCCCAAAACATCTGATGTTCCATACTGGGACCTTTTACTCCTGGCAGAAGAAATTTGCCCTGCAAATGTGCCTAGTCAATAAGAACAGGAAAGCATCACCATTAAGCAGAATTTAGAAGTAGTACAGAGAATTTAAGAGGTTACTTAAAACATGCTGAACCATCACTGTCCAAGTGCTGAAAATATCAGCACCCAAGTTTGGACCTTAACCAGGTGACAAGATTTCATCTTTTGATGTCTAAGGGCTTAAATTTCAGCAAAGTCTTATTCAGAAGAGTTGTAGTGAAGTCTACTCCAGCCCTTGGTTAATCTATTTCTCAGTTCCCATTTTTAAAATGTGAGTATTGATGCAGGGGCTGTGAGATTGCATCTGTTGAGGATAATGATGTGTCCATATGCTGTGGTGATGGTTATCATCGAAAGACTCTGGAGAGGAGTGGCCTCAGTAAATTGCTGAACAAACTTACTCCTGACAGGGTTGTGAGATCAAGCCCTTAAGCCAAGATATCACAGGAGTCTTGGCAAACAAATCAGATATGTTGTGTCTCAGAAACGATGCTGTTCTGAAATGGATAGGGTTTCTCCTCCTTGCAGCACTGAAAATCCTCTGTGATTGGAATAGGGACATCTTGGGGTTCCCTAAATCCTTTCCTCAGCAGATACAATCTCACAGCCTCTGCTTCAACGCTCACATTTTTAAAATGGGAACCTGGGGGAATAGATTAGCTAAGGGCTGGAGCAGACTTCACCATAACTCCTCTGGTTGTTTCTTTGCTGAAATTTAAGCCTTTAAATGTTAAAAAGTACAATCCTGTCACCTGGTTTAGGTCCAAACTTCAATACTGATGTTCCCAGCACTTGGACCATGATGGTTCAGCATGCCTTAAATAACCACCTAAATCATACCAGAGACATGAGGGTAGAAAGAAGTGGTTTTTTATCTGTACCAGGTCTGGGCTGTGTTTTCTTTACTGTCCCTTATACATTAAGTTTGCAAAAGCAGTATGCATCAAGCTGTGTGTGTGTGTCTAGGGACAAAGAGACAATTATGGCTCACCAAGGCATTTACACAAAACAAAAATAAAAATAAAAGAAGAATATAAGCTCAGGAATGTTCCTGAGGAAAAGTTGCTCCCTTACTCTTAAAAGGATACATAACCCTGAGCTGCCACAGTTTGCATAGTGCTGTGTACAGGCTTTTAATGAGTGCTGAAGCCAGAAGGTTTTCCTATGACATTTGCCTAGTTGGAATTACCTTTCCATGGTTCCAGGTGAAGTGGTGGTACAAGACCCACAATTCCTTCAGCTCCCCGACCCGCTGCAGCTCCAGCTATAGTAGCTGACAATGTAATATTCATTCAGCAGCTGATTATAATTAAAAATATCAGAATAATTAAAGTCCTCAGCTTGACAAGCAGAGCCATAACTTTGCCTTCAGACATTCCTCTCTAATTAGTTAATTAATCCTAATGCAAATTATAAGCAATAATTAGTCAGCCAAGCTTGACATAAAAGTCTGCTGACTTACAGCTAAAAGGCTTTTCTGGTTGTTGGTTTGTAGCTTCTTAAGGTGTCTTTTGTCCACTCATAGTTTCTGTGGCTCAGGTCCTGTTAAGTTGCTGCTGATGTATGGATATGAAATTAGTTTGTAGAGTGAGAAAACACAGCTATAAAAATTTGCACTACCATAGGCACTATTTTATTTGCTTAATAAACTGGATAGTCAAAATGTGTATAGAATATAAATAAAACATCACATATGCATCCTAATGTAATATAAGCATGTTTTTATACAATTGCATACATTTAAGGACTTTCAGGTTCCTAGATTTAGCAGAATATATCTGCCTGCAGATGGTCTGAGATGTTCTGGTCATTGACATAATGTAAACTTCAATATGATTCTAAGACTAAGCAAGATTCTGATCTCCTATATGATAGATGAAATCAAATTCTTCTGTACCAGCATAACTGGTATTTGATTCATGTTTTTCATAGGTTTTTAACAGATCAGGACCCTGTTATACTGAGATCATTTGAATTATCATCAGGTAAATCAGAAGTGTGAATATTGCTTTTTCACATGGCAATGCAGCTGATATCAATAAGCTGCATTCCACAAAGCCCCAGTGTTGTCATATCTCTGAAATACTCATGATTGATTTGGAACACTCATGGATGTTTATGTATTTATTCTTCTAAAGAATTTTTCTGAAAGTGTTCCTATTCACATTAAAAAAAAAAACAAACAAAACAGTTACATTACAGTACTTAAAAAAGTGGAAGGCAAAAATAGAAAAAAATATTCAGAATGCAGAAATACTTTGTAATGAGAATACTTTTTCTAACAGAGACATAATTAGAACTTATTTTTATACTATACTAACTTGCTTTCTGTTTAATTTCTCATGTTGTTTAAGGTGAGTGGGATCACAGGACCATAAACCATCTGCCTACATTTATTGTACTCCTCTGAGAACCTGGTTTTGGAAAAATGGTCCCTGCCCATGGCAGGAGGTTGGAACAAGGTGACTTTTGATGTATCTTCCAATCCAAACCACTCTATGATTCTGTGCTTCTCCTCACATGACTTTTTGGTGATGGTTTAATCATGTTAAATATTATGGCTAAGAAGAATGAAACCCTGCAGCCTGTGTTTAACCTGCACTTTTCTTAGCCAATGCAGTTACATCCTGTGCTAAAAATAGAGCATCGAGAAGAGGAATTAAATAAACAAAACTAGTGTCAGGATAAAAGCAGGTTCATTTATCTGAATTCCCTTGAATTTATAACATTTTAACTCATAAACTCTTAAGTGTCTTAATGTGACTTAAACAAAACTGTAGTCAAGACTCATTTATATTTGTTAATCCTCTCACTATTCATCTCACCTGACCTTAACTATATGAGCTCTGGAGAATAAGACCCAAACAGACATTTTCTAGAGTTAGGGAAGCAAAGAGATTCATACTGAAACCTGGCCAGAATTACCCCTGGGGACATCCATCTTTTTCATGTCTACAGAGGAAAGATAAGGTGATGATAGCCCTGAATTAAGCCTCTCAGTAAAATGCCTAAATTTGGGTGAGAAAATTTAAAATGTGGGATGACATCTATTTGTAGTGGTGCCCTACTGTCTCTCTGTTCACTTGATAGGAGGAATAAAATAGAACCATGGCTGTTATTCAGGAAATCACACAATGGATTTCAAAAACTCTCTTTCAGCCATTTTTCATCTTTGAACTGGCAGGCTGCACAGGGAAACACAAATCATTCAGTAATGAGCAGATATGTTGTCATGGACTTCTTGAGCATTTCTTGAGGCCATCAAGGAGTGTAGATCGAAGTATCCAATACACAGATGAGAACATTTTCTAGCTTTCTATTGGCAGAATGAGGATAATGGAGTGTTGAGTTTTGAACAACAGAATCACACAATTAATTGGGTTGAAGGGAACTTCCAGATCACCTGGTTTCAATCCCCTGCCCATGGGCAGGGGAATCTTCCACTATCCCAGTTTGCTCTGATCCTAATCCAACCTGGCTTTGAACACATCCAGGGATGGGACATCCACAACTTCTCTGGGCACCCTGTTCCAGGGCCTCACCCCCTCCTGAGTGAGGTACAGAGTAATCCCAATTAGTCAAGTGCCTAGAAGAAGATGAGATGGATCATCAACTGGCAATTATTGCTCCAGACCCTTCCCTGCACTTCTTTCACTCTTTTCAGCAGGCGTCAGAAACTTTCAGGAATTAATGCTGGGAGTTTCTGACCCTCAAGGGGTCTGAAGTGTAACTATATATATTTAACTATTGCATGTGTTCTGGATCTTAGCAAGGTTTCTTTCTCCACCACGACCCCTGAACTTGGATTTCATTATGCAGCATTTTATACCTGTGAATTATTTTTCCACTAATGAGAAGTGCAGGGATTTGGGGTGCTAATGGAAAGTAGTAGGAAATTAGTGAGAGATTTGAAGCAGGTTAGATTTTTTTTTTTTTCCCAGTATGTTTGTGTATGAATGGGAGTTACTCTGTTGTATCAAGGGGAGAATAGATTAAGCATTTTGGAATGCACAACCCAAGAGGGATAGTTAATCCTGTTTTTGACAATCGCAAATGTAATACGTACAAATGAGGGGAAGCATTATGCATGATTTTCCTCATTTTACATACAGCACAATACATTATTTTCCACCTCTTAATTCATGTCTTCATTAAGTAAAACTGCTCTAAGTCTAACTGGAGCATAGTGTAGTTTGGCAAAGAATTATGATCTCAGAAATGATACATTAAGTTTTATTTTTGCAATGTTTTAGGGTATGATTTTTTCATTCGCAGATTAAAATATCTGATAAAGAAATGTGTTAATCAGACTTAGTTTGCTTGGCTACTGTTGACTGTCCAGGCCACCAGCTGCAGCTGTTGATGCCATGCCCAGACAGTGAAGGCATCTGCTCTTTTCCAGGAAATGGGGGGCTGAAGAAGACATTTATGCCTCTAACACATATATCAAGGCTGAAATCCTAGTGCTGCATAGTTTATCTCTCTCATCTGCCAATCCTTCATGCCTCTGCGGGCATCCCACATAACCCAGATTTCTTCCCTAAGAAGATTGGACTCTACCCATGGCTGTGGCCAGCAACTCTCTCGTATGATATCCCTCAGGAACAGCTCCAGCACTTCTTGGAGCCTTTGATTTGCGGAGAGTCAAATGAAACACCTCCATGTGATTTATGCTTGTTGCTACTTCAGAGCTGCTCTAAATCTTTGTGGGAGATCAGTTTGTGTCCCAGCCAAACCCAGCGTGTTGTAACCTCACCCGCTGGTGCTGACTCCACACCAGGGAAGATGCCCTTAGGCTCCAAAGAAGGGGGGAAAAAAAAAATAGAGTTTCTTCATTTTTTCACTTAAGAGAATCACAGTTTTAACTCTTTTAACCTTTATTTGGCAAATTCAAATTGTCAAAGTAAACATGTTTCTATATTAAAAAACTGCAGTTGTTTTGGGTTAATTATTGTCAAGGCTGGTACAAAATAAAGCAAGGTAGATATTAAACATTAGCTGGAGAGATGTTTAACAGTGGGGTTCTCCAATAAAAAAAAAAAAATAAATACTGCTTTATTTTTTTAAATTACTAAATACAAAATGCATCCTTATGAGCCACTGGCTAAACTGGATAAATTGTGTTATTGTTTCTGAACACTGGAATACAATGAAGAGCAAATTGTATTTCTTCTCAGGAGTAAACACAGGACACATTTTTTCTATGTGTAGTTGCAATAACCAGTAAAATTTGACCTGATTTGAATTAGATATTGCTATTGGGATTCATTATGCTTATTTTTAGTTTTCTGTTAATTAACATCTGGTCTAAGTCAGTTCTCAAAATCTCCTCTACAGCGAGTTTTGGGGATGAGCCACTCTTTAAAGATGCCAGTCTTACACTGTTAAGGAACATGGAAGCTGTTTTCCATACTGATTTCCCATATTCCTGTAGTCACTGTCCTACACCAGGCCAGAGACCAGCTGAAATCGAGGAACTGCTTTCAAAGGCTGCAGCAAAGCAGCATAAGAATATGTGATCTAGATAAAACAGCTTAAGAGTGAACAGAAAACTGCTTTTCCAAAGGTTGGAATCAATGGGCTGCCCTTGTGGTAAGTAAATTATAAAGCCTTTGAGCTGAGAAATTCCTGTTTCCCTGCACTTAGAGATCCCTTACTTGTCACCAAGGTGTAGAACTGCATAGCAAAGCTGATAATTCTAGTAAGAATTGGAAAAGATTTCTGGATGTTGTTGAGGATGTAGCAGTTTAAGTGAATTATTTTATGTTCAGTATTTACACTAAAATCACAGTCAGCTGTGACTTATGTGACAGCTGTCTTCAAGACATGAGATTTATACTTGTGAAGAATGAGTTAAACCAAAAACCAACTTTGAAATGTTTGACATTCTCATGCAGCAGCTCCAGTGAGAGATGAGATTAATGGTTCAGACTTGCATTAATGTTCTAAATACTCCATATGTTTTACTGAAATGACATTCCACTCCCAAATAAACATGCACAGCTAAAATCAAGTGTCGATTTAGATTGGACATAAGATAGATTTTTTTTTTTTTTTTTTTTTACAATAAGTTTGATGAGGCACTGGCACAATTTGCCCAGAGAAGCTGTGGATGATTCACCCCTGGAAGTGTTCCAAGTCAGGTTAGATGAAGAGGACCCCGATGCAATTGCAGATGTCTCTGCTTATTTCACTGGGCTTGGACTTTAGGATGATCTTTAAGGTCCCTTCCAACCCAAACCATTCTGTGATTCAAACTGAGAAATCAATTCAAATTGAGAAATTTCAAGTTTTTATATAGTGAGCTCAAGTTTTCTTAAATTATTATCATAACATTGGAAAGTCTTTAAAGATCACACTTTCTACAGCTTGGATAGACTTTCAGGATTCCATACTGTCCCATGGAAGCCTCTGAATTCTGACAAATGGAAAAGCTGGTACATCACTTTTCTTTGATCTCAGCTCATGCCATCCACTCTTTGAGGGAAGCACTCAGATTTCTGTTTGATAAACATCCTTTCTACCAAGAATAAAAAAAAAGGAGAGACAAAGAGTGTTTGAATGAATGAAAAATTCCAGATAGAGTGAAGTGCCTGACTGTGCAGTGTCTGCCTAAGAATGTTTGGGGCCTTTTAGTAGAAATTCACCTTTCTGGAATGTACATCAGGCCAAGCTTTCACCCTTCTTGCTAAAGGAAGTGGCTGTGCACTGGTTCAGTATTGGACTAAGTAGCTGTTGCAAGACTTAGCCTGGAGATCTGCATTCCTCCCAGAGCAAATCTGAAAGTATTGCAAAAGAGCAGTTTCATAACCCCAGTGACAGCTGGGGTAATGGGGAGATACTACATCTCTTCATGTTTTCTTTTCCTGTGAAGTACAGAAGCTTAAGGTCCAAATGCCTTCACCATGTGATCATCAGAGCCCACCTTTAGTGAGAAAAGCCCTACTACTTCTTGAGATTGCATAATCAATTATAAAACACTCCTAGCTGATACTGGAATTAACTATCCAAGCTTTCTTCACGATGAATAAGGGAAAATGGAAATATTTAGAAAAAAATTCATATCAGTCCAATGAATTCTGCCTCAGAATGCCTACTCATCCATTTCAACAAGCTTTTCCTCCCTGCCTACCATAAAAGAAACTGATGTCACTTTCTCAGATTGGAACATTTGTGCTGACAGCCTGCAGCGTCTGAAATTAGGTGATATTAAACCCCCCTGGAGACACTACTGGGACCAACTTTACCCTAATTTATTTCACTGTTGTGTCTGAAACTTTGCTGCTCACCAGGTGTCCGAGAAGGTGTTCTAGCACTCTCCCTCCTCAGCAGAACAGAGAGAATATGAAATGGAAAATCTCATGGGTTAAGTAAAGGGCAGCCACAGTTGATGTGTAAACCAAACTCATCCTGGGGAAAATTAATTTAATTTTTTGCCAATTAACAACAGAGTAAGATAGTGAGAAGTAAGAGCAAAAACTGAAAAACACACTTTTTCCCACTTCCCCACATACTCCTGGGCTCTTCACTCCTGAGTTTCTGCCTTCTCTCCCCTGAGCAGCCCAGAGGGGATGGGTAATAGGGAATGGGGATTGGGGTCAGTTCATAACACCCATGCCTCTGCCTTGCCCTCCCTCTCAGGCTGTTCCCTGAGTCTGGTGTCAGGTCCCTCCCAAGGGATGCAGCCTTTCCCAAACTTCTCCAGTATATACTCTTCCCAAAATCAGCAGGTTTTCACAATTACTCCACTGTGTGTCCTTTTCCGTGTGATTCAGCCCCTCAGGATCAGACAGGGTTCGGGATCAGACCATTCCTGCTTGGTTCCCCCACATCTCCTGACAGAAAACCTACTCCTGCATGGATTCCTCTCCATGGACTGCAGCTTCCCGCAGTCTGTGTGGTTCATCTCCCTCATCTTCCTATCCTTTATGCCTGCTGTGACTTGGGGTTTTTGCTGACATCATATTGACACTGTGTTAGTCAGCTTACCCCAAAAAAGGAACAGTTATCAACTAGTTTTGAGAATATTATTACTTTTGGAGGAACCAAGGCAATAAGTTCTGTGCTATGACCAAGATTTTCATAACTGTGTACAGGACCTTGAAACCAACCCAGTTTCAGTATCTGCATTCTCGGTGTGACTCTCAAGAGAAGAGTTTTTATTTTTAAACTGAAATTGGAACCTTCAAGTAGCCAGGTTCCTATACTGCATTAATATACTTAGTCAGATGCTCTTGGTTCTCCTACTAGAAAACTTGCATCCATTCAGACTTAGGAAGAGAATAGATTTTAAATTATCTTTGAATGTGATTTTTAAAAAAAATTAAAAGGAACAATTTTTATGACAGGAAAATGTACTCATATGGAGAAAAATGACTTTTTGGTTACCCTGAACAGCTGCAGTTAAACTTAGAACAAACTTCTATTTAACTCCAGTTTTTAAAAATAGAAAATCTAAGTCTCTCAAAAAAGCTTGAAATGGAGTATTTTGAGTTTACCAGGACGTTCCATTCTTTATTTGTATGTTTTGGGTAGGCTAGAATGAATTGAAATCAGAATATTTCCGCTACACATTCTATGCTCAATTGCTCAGCATTTTCATTTGGAAAAAATATTTGCACTGGAAATTTTCCAGGCAGCTTTCCTTTGATTTGTCCAAGCTGATTCTCTCATTCCTTAGGCTTCTGGACAGAAATTCTCAGCGTGGTGTCATGATCCAAACTGCTCATGAACCACCCTCCAATTCCAAGCTGTGTAATTTCAGAGAATTTCCTGATCTAGCACTAAACCTGTGCTGGTGTGGCGTGTGCCTGTGGCTTTTATTTCAATGAGTTTGCTTGCTCCCTGGAGCAAGCAAAGCTGGAAAAGCCCTGAAGCAGTTTGGGAAGCTGCAAGCCTTGCAGTGTACCTGCTTCCCCATCCCTGCCCGCTGCCATAAGTGCACAGGGGGGAGCAGGAGTCTAAAGAGTGTTGTATGCCATGGGATCCCTGACGTGGTGGAACTAAACCATATATAAACTGTGTTAAATAACTCTTTGCCAAGCCACTGTGAAAATCTGTGGGGTGCTCAACAGTCCTGAACATTTTCCATCTCTCACTTGGGCAGGCGGTCTAAGGTTTGAACTCTGCTGTCCAAATAACACCATGGGCAGAGATGTGATGTCAAGACTTCTTTTAGTTTTGTTGCTGATGTTATTTTTAATGTTCTGTGGTAATCCTGAATTTCCATACTTGGCAGAACAGAAATATTTATATTCTGTGTATTTACAGTTATGTGTACTGTTGGCAAAATGTTGCAGATGATTACTTGGCTTAGCAGTCTAGAACAGTTATATTCCACAAAATAAGTTCATGTTAACAGAGGGAAATTACTTAAATGCATCTGTGGGGGAAAAAAAAGGCTAATCATAGATTTTCTTGTAGTCTTAAACTCTATCTCTAGAGTATTTTTGTAAACATGGAGTTCCTCAAGACCTCATAACTCTCCACTGGGAACAAAGGCTGTGTCTATAGCCACAAATGAATCAAAGCCAGAGCCTTTTCTCAACCTCCCTCCCCAGTTATCCAGAATATGAAATAATTCACACGCTTCCTGCATGGTTTTGGCTTGCACTGGCTAACATTCTCCTGGAGTTTGCCTGGGCATGGTCCAGGGGATTTGCACATGCTACAGACTGCTCTGAGAAGGAAATCTGGGCACTGTCTGGAGGGAAAGAGAAGTTAGACAAGTGTCTGTAAGTCAGGATCCTTACCTGCAGGTTGGGACTGACCTCTAACTGATACATGACTTGTTTTATTTAAATACAGAATCTCAGAACCACAGAATCATCAAGGTTGGAAGAGAACTTCAAGATCATCTGGTCCAAATGTCAACCCACCACCTCCTAAACCTCATCACCAAGTGCCCCATCCAGATGCCTCTTAAACACATTCCAGAGCTGGTGACTCCATGGCCTCCCTGGGCAACGTATTCCAATGCTCCAAAGCCTAACCAGACATTTCAGTTTCAGTTAAAAATTTATTTCTAATTTCTAATCTGAATTCCCTCATTTCTCATTTCCTCTTTTCTGCTTGAGAGATGGCAGAGGAGACTGAGCTCCACCTCTCTACAACCTCCTTTCAGGTAATTCTAGAGAGCAGTGAGGCCCACCCACCCAAGAATCCTCCAGAAAATCATACTCACAAACTCAAAAGTTCAAAACCAAACCTCTTGTTAAAGTTGGGCTAATGGGCTTGGACCAGACTCCTGCTGAGATGTTCCTCAGACAACACGATGATCCTGAACTGATTCATGAAGGTTTAAAGCAGAAAAAGTTTAAAGCCAGGTCAACCTCTTCCTTCTTAGAGTCATAAGGACCATAACAAAGGACAAAATAGCTGATAACTTCAATATCAGCAGCTCTTAAAATTCATTCAGCTATGCCCACACTGAGCCAAGCATCCTGTGTTTAAAGAAATCACCATCCATGATTTGTTTCATCCTAAATGTTTGCTCCATTCTTTTCTCAAAAAGATCAACCCTAGGAAATTTTTGTTTGAAAGCAGTGTGGATTCAAAGTGTATGTGAGGTATCTTATTAGCTTTGAGTTTATTCTCAATTCACTCACAGGAAATATCCATTTTCCTGAAGAAGCAGCAGTTGTCATATTTCGCTGCTGTAGTGTGTGTAATATCAATCTCATGTTTATTTATGCATGTAAAGATTTTATTATTTACATTTAAATATTTATAACATTTCTGCATAAGCAGCCAAAAAAGTTCATCTCTGCCCTTTAGGAACTAAGCAATTTCATTTTACTAGGTAGACTTTTTTCTATATAAATAATTGACACATTGATTTCTCCCTCTGTCTTGATGCTATTTATATTATTTCTTAAATGCAAGAGGGTTATAGAGCTAACAGACTGACTGGTCTGTTTTTATTGCCTATCAAATCCAAACAGACTAATATATCACATGAAGGATCTGGAATAGGGAGTGGTGATAAAACACTAAAAAATAAGAATGAATTCATTAGAATTCAGATATGGAAGCCTATGCTAATTACATTGCTACATTGAAGAAGTGTTTGTTTCTTCCTGGAAATAACTTTATGCAAATTTTTTTTTTCCCTGAGATTAGCAGTACTGTCTGGCTGCATAGCAATAGATACAACTGTGGTCTTTCTTTCTAGTACAATCTTAATATGATTTTTGTAAAAATCAGGATATTTTAACAGGATTCAATTAAGCCATGATGGTCATATGGGAGCCTGTACTCAGAACAGGTTTTCACTGTCCAATGGACTGATTGCATCTCCTTCTGAGGGTGAGAGGAGCATCTTGTTCATTCTCCCCGTCCTCCTTCACTACCTGCTCTGGACAAGTTAAAACTGGCTTTAAAACTTTGTCTCCATGATTTCTGCTGAAGAAAACCTCTCTCACTGCTGTCATAACAATGAGAGAAACAAAATCAATACCCAGAGAGATTTTGAAAAATAGGAGGTAAAAGTAGATGCACTATTTGTGGAAAAATAATAGAGCAGGTAAAAATTCCTTCTTCATTTAATACTCTCTCAACACAATGGTACAATAATCACTGGAGTTCAATTTTTATTTTTATTTTTTTTTAATTTCATTTAAGTCAGTGAAATCCCAGTCAAGGAGAAAATAAATTAATTTTCAAGAGTTCAATTCTGCCACCAAACAGAGCCGAATAAATGGAATTATAGGTATGTCAGCATTTTCACCAGTTGTATCATTGTGCAAGGCTGTGGTCAAAGACACAGAGAGAGAAAATCTCATCTCCATCCATTGTGTTTAGAACCCAAGCAGTCAATGAAGTGGAAAAAATCCCAGGAAAACCAAGTGACTTATCCAAGGTGTCAGGTAAATTGGAAATCCAAGTATAATGTCCAGGCTCTGTGCTCCAAATCAATTAGCTATTCTAAAATACATTCTGTTTCACAAAAGGAAAACAGTGTTCTTTCTTTTAATTATCGTTCATGGTTTGTCTTCCTTTGGCTGCTCCTTATACTTTTACCTATTGTGTATTTTTCCCACGTGGAAGCAAAATGATAAATTCTTGCTTCTGAGCAGTCCTTAAAATCACACCCAACTCACAACAAAATTTGCTACAGAAATTTCCTTTACTGGTGTTCAGGAACCAGAGCCTGGGCACAAATTTCCATTGTTTCTCTTGGATCTAGTAAAACAATCTCATACTATTTCAGTTTGCTATTTTAATTTTTAGGGTTTCACTCTGTTTCTTTTTCAGATTTAGAGATGAATGTTCTTTCATTGTTCAATTGCAAAAGCCCAAGTTTACATGAAATGTAGAAATCTGCTCCAATGTGTCACCATCTTTGCAACCTGCTGAAACAACCGAAGGAAGAGAGCAAGAAAGGGTAAAAGAAAAGTTATAGCTAATAATTAAACTGTACCTCACAAAGAAACCTATTGAAACACCTTCATTGAGGTTGACAATCAGGCATGAAAACTAGATAATTTCTACCAAAACGTTTCCATTGTTTGTTTTTTTTTCTATCCTGACTCAGTCAGATCCTGACTCAGAAAAAGACATAGTTTTTAAATTTATGACTTCAATTTTTAAATTCAGAGTCAACTCCATCCATTATTTTTGGGATTTATCTTATTCACTTTAAGCAAATTTAGACACCTTCATGTAGAGTAGTCAGATCTGGCTTCTTTTACACACAGGGGAGAGCAAGAGGTGTTTTCAGAGAGCTGTTCATCTCCTTCTGGGCTCTAAAAGTTAGGAAAAGAGTCTGATTTGGTAGTCATGTATTTTTTTGCATCAACTATTAAAGGAAGTTTCTGAACCACTCAGTTCTGGATGCAGAGCCACAGGTGAGATAAATCTTGCTTTCTGTGACTTGCCTGTATTATAAGTATTGCACAAAAAGAGGGGATGGTTTCTCCTGAATGTGGAGAAGCCATATTTTTACAGATTATAGATAGTTCCAGGTTTTCCTATTTCTGGGTTTCAGAGTAGAAAGTTTATAAGGCTTCTGATATTTTGTTTTCAGGCTGTTTCTTTTAATTTTAATTGTACTATAAGATTCCAGCACATAAACTAACTAGACCATAAATGTCTACGAAAATCTCTGGAAGTTCTAGATGTATGGCAATACCTAGAGAAGCTGTGGCTGCCCCATTCCTGGAATTGTTTGGATGGCCTTGGAGCAAGCTGGTCTGGTGGAAGGTGTCCCTGCCTATGCCAGGGGGTTGGAACAAGATGATCTTTAAGGTCTTTTCCAAGCAAAAACATTCTGTGATTCTGATTGCCAGCATCACCACAAGATCTCTCCCCTGTGGAATAAATTTTGTCTACAAAAAATACATCTTTTGGTGGAGGATGAGGGATTGCATTGATTCAAGCTTTCAACATTAAAAAATAGTACAAACAGGGAAGGTTTGGAAATACCAAGGACAGATTATTTCAGGAATTTAAGTAGTTTAAGCCCACTGAAAAAACTTAAGTGCTTTCTTTAAAAACAAATTATTCTGTAGATCGTAGAATCTTAGAACCATTGAGGTTGGAAAAGGCCTCCAAGAGCATTGAGTCCAAGCATTCCTGCTACTGATGTCAACATCCAAAATGCTGGTAGCCCCAAGGAAATATCCTCACTAAGTAGGTTCACTTGCAAGGACTGAGAGATTGATGTTGTAAGTGGCTTGCATGAAAACTGTCACTAGGACCTGCACATAAAGAGAAAAATACTTTGTAAATTAAGAAATAGCTTGGTTTCTTTTTAATCTTTTTTATCTCTTTCTCTTACTCTGCTGCTGCTTTTGGTCTATATAATCAGCTAATGAGATTTCCACTTCTTCAGGCAATGAGGCAAGTTGTGCTTGAAGAAAAGTTGTGCCTGGATTCATTGCAATGCATTCATATACTATTAAAAAATATTTTACAGAGCAGCACATTTAAACAAATATTAAATTCTCACAATTGTTAATCGGTGTGCCATCTGGAAACATTTGAAAGTTTAGACTCTTAATTGCCTGAATCTCATAAATGTTCAAAATTGTTGCATACTACAGGCTATATTGCATTTAGGACTTTTTTTACTGTATAAATACATGTAATTAAAACGTGAGATAGGGACACTTTCCAGCAGCTGTTGTGAGAGCTGTAACCATCTTCCCTATTAATCTTCAGGGATTTGAAATATGTGTTGCTGAGCACCAGGGTCAATGACATGCCGCTACATTTGAATCCCACCATTTGACAAAGCATTGCATTCTGTTTCTAAATTCTTTCATGAGACTGACAGCTACATCCATTTCTTCCCGAGGCCACTCTTTAAATTCCTTTGTACTTGTAGAAGCAAGTTTGCTGGCTCAAGAATTTTGTCTTAACTCTGCCTCTAAGACTTGTCAATGGCAAATTAGGACAAGAAATTCTAATTTATGTTTCAAAGGCACCTATGGTAGTAAGAGAAGCTATTTTTATTTACAATTTTTTTTTCCTCAAAAGTGTCAAATCAAAGATTCTATAATTACTGTATATTTTCAGGAGATGCCATCTTATATTGACTTCAGGGGGCAAGTGGTGGATAGGGTTAACCTAAGAAAAGTCAGTGAAATGCAGAAAGGATTTCTGTTCATGGCAAATGTGACTTGGAGAATTAACTACCTCAGTTAGAAATCAGAAATTTTTGGGCTATCAGCTGCTCTCCTGCAAGATGTTCAAGCACAGAGGGAGGAGATACTGCAGAGGCAGGGCAGCTTCTTCTTGTCCAAGGGTCAGTGGACGAGTTTCTCTTGTCCCATGCTCTGAATGGCTTTGACCAAGTCAGTGAAAAGGAATTCAGTGATGAAGCACCTACTGATTTTCAGTAGTCAGTTCAACAGTCTGAATGAGCTTTAACAACATTGTTCTCTTGCTTTCTCATTAAATTCTCCAAGTGTTTTTTTTTTTTCCCCTGTATTTACTTTTTCTCCACCACAAATTACAGATTTTCTTTAGACTTCCTTTATCCCTATCAGTTCTCAGGTTATGGCCATCAACTACTGACACCTTTTACAGCCAACAAAACAGCTGGCAAGATATGTGGTACAGACACCTTTCTCTCGTTTCCCAATACTAAAGCATATTATATAAAAATAGGGTTTTTTTCTGACATAATTTACAGATATTAAATAACTGTGATTGTTACCCTAGGGAAGATAAGTATTTAGGAAGAGAAAGAAGTGCCTCATGATGGTCTTTGTTGGTGCATTTGGAAGGGATCTCTGATGTGCTCCTGTGCAAGGCCAGGAGCTGTACTCCATGATCCTTATGGATATTCTATGGATATTCTCTGGCTGTGACTCAGGATATTCTATGATTCTATGATTCTGAGCTGGTAGCTGATGGGAAGGATTCCCTCTCCAAACATCAAGTCGTAAATTTTGGTGTGCAGAGTTGCCAGAGGATACAAGAAATAATGATTGAATTTCCTTACTCTTTATCCCATTTCTAGGAGGATCTCCATCAGAGGAAAGGAGAAACATTTTTGGACACAAAAAGCCCTGCTTGTTGGGGAGATACATGACTAACAAAAAATTGCTATGATATGAGAAAGGTATAATTTGCCCTCTTCCTTTCAGATAAGAATTAGTATGAAATGAAATAATTCTTCCTTTTCTTTCCTTTTTTTGTTTTTCTTCCCCCACCCCCCCCCCCCCACCCTCTCCCACCCCTGAGTTTATATCCCTGGTACAAGAAATAAACTATAAACTGGACCAACTAAGATTTCATTTCCAAAATGTCCATTCCTATCATTGTTCAGTGGTAGACTCCTGTGGGACCAGACACCTCCAGGAAAAACCCTTTTGTCCAATGAGCACATGGAGAGCAGAGTCACACAGGGCAATGGTGGACTTGCAAAATCAACTGTTTGTCCTTCCCTTTCATCCTGACAACTCCGATAAGGCAACTCCTCTTAATCTTTTCTGCCCTCCTGCAGGTGTGAGGGATGGAGCAATGACCTCTGTTTCAAGAAAAGAGAAAGCAAATGCTGCTTTCTCAGATTATGATCCCACAGAACCACAGTAAACTGAGAGCTTCAGCATTTCTTCCTTATTATCACAATCTTCTTATTTTTTTTTTTCCTTGAGCTTATCTGCTCTTGAAGGAACACGTATTTTCTTGAGGAGAGAGAATTTTAGACACAGAAGGGCACCTGTAGCAGTTTTTACACAGACATTATTGGAAACATGCAGAAGAGGGAAAACTAGAGCTTTAAATCTGTATTTTTGTAACACAGCTGACAGAGCATAATGCAAGTAGGGCTTCCATACCTTTGGGTTATGAAATGAGAGACACAGGGCCTGAGTTATTAGTGTTAAAGGAAAAGAAAAGTGCAGGTTTAGCAGAAATGAAAAATTCCTACCAATTGACTCATGCAGTCTTTCTATGAGTACAAAACCAGATCCACAAATACAAGATAAAGAAGCAGATAATTTTAAATCGATAGTGGAGGGGGAACTGTTTTTTAGACACAGTTATATCACAGTTATAATTGTGTAGAACACTGGCTTTCAGAATTCCCAGATTTCTATTTCAAGGCATCAGCTTAAGATCTGATTTCTTTGTACTTAATATCAGGTACCTGGTTTTGTCCTTTCTTTTCTGAATTTGGAAAGATTCCCACGTCCCAAATTCAAGGTCTGACTTATAGTCCAATGTAATTTCTTTCTGCAGCTCCAGCATTTGAAAGAAAGGGTGATTTCATCTCTCTTATCTTGGGTTGGAGAGAAAAAATATTTCTTTTTACCAATCTCTACTGCTGCTTTCCTATGTGACTGGGCAAATCATTCCACCTTTTTTTTTTTTTTTTTTTTTTCAGTATTCAATATCTCTTTCAATCTTGCCTTTCTAATATAAGAGTATTAATTTCTTTGGTCCATTTCAAGTCTTATCACTTTAGTCCTTTTACTTGTCTGTAAGACAAATTAAGACAAATAATTATACTAAAATCAAAGAATCATACAATATCCTGAGATTAAAGGGGCCCAACTCGTGTTCTGACAAAGGAAGATATACAAAAATCAATAGGGCACAAGAAAAAATGCCTCAAAAACTGCAACAGAATCAGTTATTTTTAATCAGTGGGACAAGTGAAGCCAGTCTAGAAATGGGTTTGTGTGTTCAACTGGTTCTTCTCATGTCCGAGAAGGTGCAAGCTCCAATTCAGACTTGTGAATGGTTGTAACATTTAGAGATTCTCTTTATTCCAATGATTATCTGGTATCAATGATTCAGATTACATCAGTGATTCAGATTACTGTCCAGACAGGTCATACAATTTTACAAAACTCCAGGTCTGCAACATCCTTGCAATCTGTACCCCATCTGTCAAATTTTGGCTGAAATTGGCTGACAGATGTTTTGCAATGCTGCTGCTTCTTTCCAGTTCCACCACATTCCTGCTCCAACATACCTTTGACACACACTATGATATGCAGAAAAGATAGCAAAGTGAGGCTGTTAAGTTCTTCTTCATGCCTATAATAAATCCAGACCAACATCTAGAGCAAGCTGGTCCAGTGGAAGGTGTCCCTGCCCAAGGCAGTGTGGTTGGGAGATGATCCTTAAAGTCCCAAACCATGCTGTGATTCTGGGATTGTCTGATGGGCCAAGCTTGATGTTGATTGGCCTGGTATTCACTATTTGTTATCTTGTTTCTTACTGCTTCTCTTAGCTTTTTTCTTTTTTTATATAAAATAAATATTGACTACCAATCCACTTCCCCTGAAACTTCCTCACACACAGCCCACAGAATTTCTGTATTTAAGCAATGTAAGAGCAAATTAAATCCTTCTTCTTTAACTATCAGGCTGAAGAAAGGGTTAAGGATATTTTCTGCACCTGGAAATTTTTTCAACAGTAGCAGAGATGAGCAGTCAGACAGCAGCCTTTGATCTTTCCATGCTGTGTCACAGCTTGTGCACAAAGGTATTTCACGTGCGGTTTGGGAGCATTTGCCATCGGACTGGGAGAGATGGGGAGTGCCATGATAAAGAGCACTAAAGAAAGACACGTTCTGAGGCCATGTTTCCTCACACAAAGCTGTCAATATCCCTCTTCCTTCTAAAACACCATCACAGCTGGATGGTGACACAGCTGGAGGCAATCCCTGAAAAGTCTATCCTGCAAGGTCCTCCCTGCCTCAAGTGTAGATGGACAGAGAGGTGGAATTACAGTTCACAGTGTCATCAAGACCATCCCCTGTAGATCGGAATCTCATTCCTTTTTACAGGAATAGAGGCACAGATTTTTCCTATATGACCTAAAGTGCCTGGCTAGTGTAGAACTATTACCCAGCAGGGGAAGAAAGAGAGAGGCATCTCAGCCCACCTAACATCCATGAATACATTTATCCCTTTCTTTGTGTTGACTCCAGAAGCAGTCCCTGTTGCCACAGAGATCTTGAATGGGCTCTTCAAGGCAAGTGAGATGAATACAGATCTGTGAACTCAAACCATGGTGGGAAAACAACCAGCTCAATAACACCTTGCAAAGGAAGGTGTCACTTCAGAGCTCACCCAGCTAAATCTAAATGACTTCTGATTTCAGTACGCTTTCCATAAAATTATATGATCTTCTGGAATCGTACTTTCAGGGTATTTGTTTGCACTTGAATGTAAAGCAGATTATCTGGTTTTCTTTTATGACAGGAATGAAGTATAAATAATGGTTGTCGAACAGAGTTTATTAAGATACATTTTATATAGCACCTATTTTTGCTACATATGGTGAGAGACCACATGATCACGAAGTTTCTCCTCAAGGTGTTTTTCAAACTGTATTAGACAAACCAGGAGAGGCAAACCCATGATAAAGCAAGAAATTACAGTGGAAATAAAATTCAATGTTTTGTCTCCCCCACAATTTTATCTGTAGGAGTGGAATCATTAGGAAGTTAAGCTGAACAAGACTGCATGAAATCCTCTACTGTACTCCTTAATAGGAGACCAAGATGAAGATTAGCTATATCCAAACCCTTTTGAAAGCTACTTATCTAATTAATCTGCATTCAAAAACCACCAGTTTGGAATCCACCAGTGATGGATATTCCACCTATTCTCCTCGTCCTCAGAAAATGTAACCCAGTACTTCACTTCCTACCACATTCCTTCTAGATGTTAGAAATATGCCTCGTGAATATTTAAGGAAAAGTGAACTAAGAAATAGAAAAAACACAAGTTAATCAGGATTAATTTTTGTGAGGCATTTCCTCCAATGTCCTTGCACTGGAAATGCATGGCATGACTGCCTTTATATACTGGGTGGAGAGGACAGAAGAAGGAAAACTGGGCCAAGGACAGCTTTTTGCAACATAAAAATAGCCCAGCTTTTAAATTTAATAGACTGGATTCTTCATAGATTAGAAACAAGTGCAAAGGATCTCTGGGAAAAAAAAAAAAAAAAAAACAAAAAAAAAAACCAACCCTGTGACTCTCCCCTTTCTTGCCCTGCAGGGCTGACGGATAATTGATTGTAAAGATTTTGGCATGTTTAGGACTGTTTCAGGACTCAATTTTGCTTTCCAAGGGCTTGCACAGAGGAGAAAATCCACATACAAAAGGGAGAAGAGATTTTTATATGGGTAGATTATTTTTTAATAAGCAATAAATAGTAAGAAGCAGTACAGGTATTTGGAGACCTGGAATAAATTCATGAAGGCAGAGCAAGGGAAGGCTTTATAGGGCTGGGTAGAAAGAAGTGGTGAGAGGTACAGGAATGGTGATAACAACTTTTTATTTATACATTCTTACTGCAGTCAAAACACCCCCCATATTTATACCCAAAAGTATATGTGAACTGACATAGAATTGTGTGGACTCATAGGAAATGAAGGGTGGGCACAGATATCAGCATATGTGTAGTTTATATTGATATAATATTAATATAATATTAATATAATCAGCATGTGAGTTTATATTAATATAGATATATAAAACATATACTAACATATGTTATTATATTATTAGAATATAATGTCCCCCCCAGCACAGGAAGGATGTGGACCTATTGGAGAGAGTCCAGAGGAGGCCATAAAGCTGATCAAGGGACAGAAAACCCCTGCTGTGAGGAAAGGCAGACAGAATTGGGATTGTTTAGCCTGGAGAAAAGAAGGCTTTGGAGTGACCTAACTGTGGCCTCCCAGCACCTGAAGGGAGCCTGCAGGAAAGGTGGAGAGAGATTATTCACAAGGGCCTGGAGTTACAGGACAAGGGGGTATGGCTTCAGACTGAAAGAGAATAGGTTTAGATTGATTATTATGAAAAAATTCTTGGCTGGGAGGGTGGGAGGCACTGGCACAGGTTTCCCAGAGAAGCTGTGGCTGCCCCATCCCTGGAAACGTCCAAGGCCAGGTTGGGCAGGGTTCTGTGACAATGAAAAGTGTCCCTGCCCATGGGGGGATGGAATCAGATGATGTTTCATGTCCCCTCCAACCCAAACCATTCTATGATTCTAATATTATGTTTAGGGTTTTTTTCTTCCCTTTCAGGCATCACATAATTAATAAATACTGAAATACCCAACATATATGTTTGTAGGGCAAGATCTCAATGGAACACAGATATAGAGTATGATTTAAACAGCTCTCTGGTTGTTCTTGTGCCACAGGGTTAGAGGTTTCTGCAGCATTAATGAACTCAGTTTCCTTCATCTTCCCTCTTGGCCTTGGTCTGATTAAAATCCAAGAACATTATTTCTCTCTCTAGATCTGAGTAGCCTGAGCCTTGTCAAAGAAGCAGCAGTAATTTTAACATCAGTAATCCTTGCCATCAAGACCCCTTGCCAAAGAATAATGGATATGATCTGGTCAGTCAATATTCCTGAATTCTCATAATACAAATCAGATACAATTGAAGGTGAAACAAGAGGTTCTCCCAGATTTTTTACAGCCACTGTTGCTTCCGATTTTGAGGAAATTATAGCAGGAAACCTGACAACCATTTATTTTTGCTTTCCTTTCAGACCTTTCACAGTTAACAAACACTTAGCATTTTCAAAATTAATTGCAGCACAATTTTCTGCACTATTTAGAGAGCCTTGAAAAAAGGAGTTGTCAAACAGACCCAATATGTCTCTAACTCGACAACCATATGACTTAGCCTTGTGTTTTAGCCATACGGATGAGGAAGGCAACTGTGATTACTCCTCATGGAAGGGGGGGGCTGTGAGACAAGATTGCTAATGTCAGCCTGGCTTGTCAAGTGTAACCAAGACTGTGGAATTGCTGAGCTGTGTACCCAAGAGTGTGTCAAGGCTGGATAACTTCCATAAAATAGGACAGGCCGTCACGTGGTGCTTTGAGCCAGCTAAAGAGTTTGTGTGCCTACAACAGATGTGCCCTGTTAAAGATAGTACCCAAAAATGGTCAGGTGCCAGCACGACAAGTCTGTGAGCAGATCCTCCCAGCAGGAGCCAATTTCAGTGAAACAAGCTGGCAAGGCAGCACACTTGTCATGGATGCAAATGCCAGATTTGGCATCTGCAGGTTTGTGGCATGGGGGAGAGGGGGGTAAGATCCAAGTTTCCACCACCAACTGGTGCCAGGGCTTCAAAGAAGAAGTCTCTCAGATGTTTGGTCTGTGAAAAACATTGACTTGATTGCCAAAATCTCATTTAAATAAAAGCAAGAAGGAAAAACAACAACACCAAACAAAATCCCAAGCAGAAGCTAGTTTAAATCCAGGAGATCTCCTTTATGCAGTTGTTAAAAAAAAAAAAAAACTTAGGGTCCTGGTTTCTCTAAAGTCAAATTCCTGTCATGGTATCTGTTCATACTTGTACAAAACTATTCACAGCCCAGACTGCCCTGGAAAAAGAACTGTTATAATGTGAGGGCCCACAATGGGCAGCTTTTGTAGCCTTTTCACTCTATTAAAGATAACTGAAATTTGTTCCCATAAACATAAAAACCCATGGCTGCTGAGCTTGTTTCTTATTAAGGCTCTTCCTTGGGAGCTTAAACAATTAAGTCTGACAATTGTGGCACAGAATGATGGACAAATTTGTGTTGAGAATTTTCTGACTGACCCAATGCAGGTGTCACGTGGGAACAGAAAGCACAGTGCCACGTGCTTCAGGACACAAGGAAATTGCTTAAGGAGGAATTTTCAGGATTGAGGCCTCTCTTCCAGTTTTTAAAATATCTGTGACAGTAAAATATACAGCTTGTACTCCGTGCATTCTACAACTGTGACTGTCCCATTCCTGGAAGTTCTCAAGGCCAGGTTGGACAGGGCTTGGAGCAGCCTGGTCTGGTGGAAGGTGTCCCTGCCCTGGTAAGAGGATGGAATAAGATGAGCTTTAAGGTCCTTTCCAATCCAAACCATTCTGTGATTCTGTGACTGGAGAAAACTTGCACTTTGCACCAGATAGAGCATCTCTCTCAAAGACTGCTGGAATGACTGATGGTTCCTACCACTAAAGAGATGTTTTCAGAGTCACCCCAGAGACAGATGGCTTGCAATTTCACTTACACTTTCATGGATGTGAGTGCAAACAACTTACAGAACAGGCTTGCCAGTATCACAAAAGCAGTGCCAAACCAGCTGTTTTTTCTATTGCCTGGAACCAGGAAATTCTGGTTTTCCTAATTTCAGGCCAGTGAATGGTGGCTCAGTTTCCAGGAATTCCAACTTATTACAGTCAGTTTTTTTGCAAGGCAGCAGACAGCGATAGCTTTTTCTAGTATCTCAACTGGTAAAACAATGTTCATTGGAGACTTCATTTCCCAGGAATCAGATTGACCAGGATTGTGTTGGTAAGGAGTTGAGTCTCCTGCACAGGGTATTCCAGATCAGCTTTGACAGTTGTTATGTTTACCCTGTGGTTTGAATCTATGTTGGAGAATAGAAATCACTTTTGTGAAACTGCTTTAAAAATAGGTCAGACATGAATTTGAAACTCCTATGAGAAAAAAAGAGGAAAGTAGACTACCTGGAGTTATACTGACTGAATTTATCTCTAACCACACAATTTTGAGTATAAACTGAAAAACTGGACAATGTGCTGGCAGAAATGGCACAGGAATTACAGCTGGTTTAGAAGAATTTTTGCCTGCAAGGGTGAGGGGCTCTAGCACAGGTTCCCAAGAGAAGCCGTGGCTGCCCCTGGATCCCTGGCAGTGTCCCAGGCCAGGCTGGACAGGGCTTGGAGTAACCTGGGATAGTGGAAAGTGTCTCTGCCCGTGGCAGGGGGTGGAGTGAGATGAGCTTTAAGGTCTCTTCCAACCCAAGCCATTCTATAATTCTTCAATTGATTCTATGATTTTCGTGTTGCTTCATATTCACAAGGGGAAAAAAACTGGGATGGCTTGTGAAATAGCCAAAACCCCAGGAGGTTAGAGCCTAATCCCCAGAGGGAGGGAGGTTCCCTTTCCACCTGCCCTGCCAGACAAGCTTCACCCCCACATTCTGCCCAAGTTCCTTTGCACACACTGTGTGAGTTTGGCTCCATGCACACAAACCCATGGGGCAGGGGACAACCCTTCACAGCTTCATGTTCTCAGCCTTGGCTGGGGCAGGGGAGGCCTGCAGGGCTCTTGTAGAAAGGAATATCCCTTCCCCTGCCTTTTAATTCCCTGTCTTTTCTCTGCCCATGCCTGCAGAGCTGGCTGGTGACAGAACTGACAGCATTTCAGTGGCTGTGTCACCTGTCCTGCCAGCACTGAGAACAGAGCAGCTCTGTTTCTCTGCTGCTGCTGAATGCCCCTGAGCATGTGACATAACCAGAGGAAATCCATCCTCTGCCTTGCCTTGATGCTGTGACCTTTTGTGCCACCAAAGACGTTCTGTATCCCCACATGGGATAGTGGAAGGTGTCCCTGCCCATGGCAAGGGGGTGGAACGAGATAAGTTTTAATGTCTCTTCCAATCTAAACCATTCTCTGATCCTGTGATTTTATGATTTGAATTGTGATTGCATCTGCCTTTAGTGTAATTAAAATAGCATGACTGTACTGACAAACTTTATCAGAGTAGATAATGCCTTAAGTTTTAGTTTTCATATTTTTCAGATTCTGCACTGCCTATGTTTGTAGTTTTTAACTTCATATTAAGTGTTAGTGAGCTCTCTTCACAGAGAAGGCAGACAAAACAATTCCTTTTCTAGCTTGATACCAAGGACAATTGTTACAAGTTTCAGGCCAAAAAGCACAAACAATGATGGACTGAAGAGAGAAAACAAGGATGGGACTTCATAACCCAAAGCAGTGATTGGACAATTAACCACAGTATGCAGATGGACCAAAACTTACAAAGATCTGAGACCTTGTGACCATGTTGTGACCATTTTTGGTCCATCTTGGGTGCAGCCCTGGTCAGGCTCTTGCACTGCCCAAGGTGTACCCTTCAAGGCCTTTCAATAAATCCCTACTTTATTCTTAACTCTGTCTAGCCTCTGTTCTAGGTCAGCCTTCTCAAGGCATCAGAGACATAGCCTATATTAATGGAAAATCTCTTTATCTGATATAGATTAAACAATTCCATCTCCACAAGGAGTAGCTGTGCTAAAGGATTTTTTTTTAGTCTATTTTATTTCAACACTAACCACAAGTTTTCCTGCTACAGCAGTTTTAGTTACTTTTTATCCTGTCATGTTAAACAGCATGGTTACAGTGGAAAAATTTCTTAAAGCAAAGCCAATTTTCCCAGGGAAGTAATAGAGTATCTCTCCTTAGAGATATAAAAAACTATCTACACATGGTCATTGGCAACTTGCTCTGAGTAGCTTTACTTGAGCAAGAGGCTTAGAGCAGATGATCTCCTGAGGTGACTTCCAGCCTGTGATTCTGTGAAATTTCAGTTTATTTAAGTATTTTTTCATAAGAATAATTCATTACACACTTCTTTGATACCATTTTTAAAAAGGAATTATTATTATTATTATTATTATTATTATTATTATTATTATTATTATTATTATTATTATTATTATTATTATTATTACTTGCCATCAGCAAATGCCAAATTTATCCTTACATTGCAACACTAAAAACGTTAAAAAAATCTGTTGAAATTGGAATTGTTAACAATCTCTATAATAAAAATAATGTTGTATGAATTTTAAACAGATCAATCTTAAATTATCTAGTTACAGTTTAAACAAGCAAAACGTTAGTCTATTTTTTTCCCAATAGATTTCAACAAAATTTCCCTAAAAATTTGGCAACTACATGTAAAATATCATACAGAGAAAAGCAGTAGGTGAATTTATAAATGTGTCTAGTGAGCTTTTTTTCTATTTTCCATTGTATTTCCTTCATATATTTGTTGTGTTCAGTCATGGCAGACCCTGGAGAGACACAGTTGTAAATATGGTGCCAGGTGATTGGAAAGCACAAGTCAGTTTCAAGTGTTAGCAAATTGCTGTTAATTTTATAGGTATTCATTGATGTTGGGTCAAAGAGTTGATTACAAATCCCATCTTTAATTTTAAAAAGACATTTTAATAACCACGTTATTCTTTTGTAATGAAATATGTGGCTCCTGTGTTCAACCTTTTAAGACTTCTGATTTTGTTTAATATCTGCCAAAATTTTCCAACTTTATTTTACTTTTCTTATTCAATTTATATTTTTTACATAATGAAAAGCAGAAGTTCACAGTGATTTATTCTTCCTTTTAGCTGTATTTCAAGGGGAACTAGAAAAGAAGGGAAATATATGGTTTTACCATCCAGTTTACTTCCAGAAATGGAGACCTGGAAAAGGCAATGATTTTATGTCCACATGCAACAAATATTTTCTTATATAAAAGTCACAAAAATTACTAATGACAGTAGCAATGAGCACATGACATTTACCATAGATGCAGTTTAGAGCAAACCTTCTGAATATCTGTAGAAAATGATGGCTGGCAAATATGTCCCACGATATTTCTGGAACTCAACTTGTGAGCCTTTGCAACAGCCCTGTGTGTTTGCAGAATTGTTTATGGCCTGCAAGGAAAAGGAACTGATTTATGCCTGCTCTGCTCTATCCCACATGCACATGCATAAGTGCCCATCCAGGCTTGAACACAAACATTAAAAGAGCATTAGAAAAGCCACTGAAGTGAAGCATTCAAAGCTAAGACATGCAAGACTTTGCCACCTGTGCAGTTACACCTCCTTCCTTTGTCACTCACGCTGCCTCCTGGAAGGTTTAATTCCCTGATTGCTTATTCTTCCTCCAAAGATTCCATGTTTTAAGGACAGATGCTGCTCACCAAGCTAATCATTCATCAATATTTTGTTTTACCTCAGTTACTCAAAATGGTGTGCAAAGTGTGCTCTGCATTGAGAAATTACATACAAGCAATTAGTATCTAAAATTTGTGTGCATTTGTGTGAGCACTGACTATATACAAATATTGAATTTTTTCTACTTACTTTTAGCTTCCCTGCAAACAGTGACATTTACACCTGAATGAAACTTTGACTGACCACGTCTTTGTGCCATTTCAGGTTCATTTTGGTGCTCTAAGGAGTGCATGAGACTTCTTCATCCTGCCAGAGAAATACCAGAAATCCTGAAGGTTTACTGCACATTTGAATTGGATTTGAACCACTTTGCTGCATGTTATGATCAGGTGGCTAAATATCAACTCCCAGATCATCCCCTTGATCTAAACAACCAGAATATCTTATTCCAGGTACAGCTATTCCTCAAGGAAAGTTCCAGCACGAAAGAAAATCTTGGATTATTTTAGCAAAACTTTGCTGAATACTAACTACATCAAGCAGTGAGGAAAAACAGAGCCCAGAACCCATCATTCCCTTTTCCTGGCAAAGACTGCCACCCAATAAACCATGATTTGTGTCTCTTCAGGTCTGCTTTACTTGTGGCTCTGCACGTGGTTACCCATGGCCTGTGCTAGACAGAAAAGGGAGAGATTCCTTCTCTCCACCCTTCATGGTTTAGATATATCTGGTCAAAGCCTGCTGCAGGGGAATGGGAAGAGCAGATTTAAACTTTTCTCAGGCTGAAGCTGCCCTGCTACTCTAATTCTGAGATTCCCAGGACAATGTTTTAACCACGGGACCATTATGTAAAAGATGAGTGTTGGCAGCACCTCTCCTGGCGGGTGTGAGAACACTGCTCTCACTACCTGAGCCCAAAAGTTTGACTTCGAGACCTATGTCCAAAGGAAAGCCTTGGATATATCTTCTCTGAATTCCCAAAACCAAGGCACAGAGGGTATTTCATGCCAGCCACTTCCCTCAGCTGGCTCAGATGTTTTACCACTAAGTGGGTGCCTGCCTAAGGCCCTTAACTTTTCCCAAGTTTTCTGAAGTCAAGCAGAATTAACTGTTGCTGCACAGGAAATACAGGCACTCAATCTGCAAGGTGACTTCTGGGGAGACTGATTTAAAAAGGTGCAAATGCTGGGAATGTCAGCCCCAAATCCATTTTAGGATCTGGGGATGCAGCCCATTCAAAGCCATTTATAGTCAAAAGAAAGATCTTCTTTGCATGAAACAAGTTTGGAGACAGACACCTGACAAATATTTCTCTTTTTTATGAAGGAAGAGACCTAAATGTGAACCTGTGTTTCTTGAGAGAAGCACAGATAAATTAGAAATTCAAGCAGGATTATCCAGGTAGGCATCCAGAGTCTGAATCGATCTATCCACCTCATTTTTTCTGTGCCAGTCCCTGGGAAGGACAGAGGAAGAGACATGGCTGTCATTGATGCATCCATGTGCAGGAAGTGATAATCCTCTAAAAATCAACAGAGAGTCAGTGGAGAATAGTATTTCTCTGTGTATCACAAAGAGGCACTCCCAACCACCCACTACATAATTTACCAGCACAGCTTTTCTACCAGAGGTGATTCTTCACACAAAATATAATTGAGTAGTGAATACTTTAGTTTTACTGCAGAGAGCCTTGGATCCTAAAAGCCTACAGGCATTGACTGAAGAAGTTCCTGGAAGAGAAATTCATGGAGAACTATTAAAAATAAAGTTATAAGCCAGGTTCAGCCCAAACCCAGAACCCACTGGAGGCTGGAGGAGGGCACATTTTGTGCTCTCTGTATGCACCCAATTGCTGCTCTGTCCCAGAAATATTCACCCCCATTTGTGGTCAGAGGTGACCAGCTGGGGTTCAGTAAATGAGACTGCATTTCCAACTAGGAAATTTATATTTTTAGGAAAAAAAGTGAATTAAAAGTGTGTCATCAATCATGCTTTCATACCAACACATACAGCAAGGAAGATTTTGAGAATCTACCAATGACTGAAACTTATCCATTGCTCAGACAAAAGCTTTTCAAAAGTAGAATAATGCTTTCAGATTCCCTAAATTCAACTCTGCAAGTAGGAAATTAACAGAAATTTGTGTAAAGTCTTTCCATGGTTTGCTGTTCCAAAATGCAGAAATACACCTCATCTGCTGTCAAGGCAAGAATATATTTCACAGTCGTGTGTTTTAAATAATTTATTTTATAGTTTCAGTGTCCATGAAATGTTTTGAAAACAAAACAAACAAAAACAGCGGCAAATTATCTTAGAATCACAGAATGGTTTGGGTTGGAAGGGACCTAAAAGTTCTTCATTCCAACACCCCACTGCCATGGGCTGGGATACTTTCCTCTATCCCAGGTTGCTCCAAACCTGGCTTTGGATACTTCCAGGGATGAGGAAGCAACAGCTTCTCTGGACAACCTCTGCTAGGGTCTCAGCACCATTTTCTCCTTCACTGTTTTGATGTTAAAATATAAAGTGCCAAGAGCAAAAACAAAACAAAACATAACAAAAACAACCACCAAAACCAAAACCAAACAAAAAAAGTCACTATTTGCTGTATTATAATAAGATTATTTTTCCAACCAGATAGCCCACTTAACAACAGCTGCCTTAAGACTGGGCTATCCTTCATCTCCAATGAGCAGCACTATTGTGTGGTGGTGAAGAAATATTATAAATATACTTGTGCACAAAAAAACATGTTCTCATTGGTTTTTAAGAGAAGAGAAAAGGGAAAGAGAACAATCAGACTGAGTTCAAAGACTACAATTTTATACTCTGAGCCTTCCTTGCCAGAGAAGAAGCTGCCAGGGCTTGATCTGAGTGGCTGATACTCACTGGCAGCCAGTACAGCCAGGCAAAGAAGTAACCTGGTCCAAAGGCAGCAAGAGATGCCATTCTCAGGGGGTTTTACTGACAGGTAAGTTCAGAAGGAGGAAGAAAGGACTGTGTCATAAGGAAGTTCAGCTCTTCCTTTTGTGCAGTCAATGGAAAAGCTCCCACTTGTAGCCTTGATCTGCAAAACAACACAGTGTGGCAGGTCTGATTGATAGAATCATATCAGAGGTCCCAGGTACACCTGAATTCATACAGAATAACAATAGTACAGAATTGTAAAAGCAGAGAAAGTACCAAAGAGCTGTAATGATCTTGTTTGACTTCAAGGGAATTTATCATGAAAGAGCAAGTGCTTCATTTTAGGTTTCTGTCTTAAATCTGTCTCAGAATATAGAATCATAGAATGGTTTGGGATGGAAGGGACCTTAAAGATCATCTCATTCCAACCTCCTGCCATGGGCAGGGACACTTCCAGAGACCGGGTTGCTCCAAGCCCTGTCCAACCTGGCCTTGAGGATACTTCCAGGGATGGGTAAGAGGCTGAACAGATTTCACCAGAGGTATATTTTCTGTCCTGGGCTACACAAAATGACACGGTAGACTCAATTCCAAGAGATGAAAGGCACATCACTCAGCTGGTGCAGACTGGCGCTCCTGGTGACAGTGCTCATAGAGTGCACAGGGAAGATGGATGAGTATTTTTTGTGTGGACTTTTCCCTCCAGGGGAACTGGAGGACAGTCCCTCTAGGTCAGGACTGGGAGGCAATTTCACATATTTCATTTTTTTTTTGCCCTCTTCTGCTCGTGTCACACACAATCCCAGCTCTGCCTACTGAGAAAACAGAAGACTCTTCTTCCCTAAACAGGCACACCAAAGCAATGGGGATGTCATTAGGAGGAATTAAAAACAATAAAGAATTGAGTTACAAGAAGGGTCTGTATTTTCTTTTTTTGCAGTCAGTGGAAAAGTTCCTACATCTCCACTTAAGCCAAAAGACAAAGTACTGAGCTGCAGTAGCTGGAATCCAACATAAGAGCCAGAGGCATGTGGAACTCAGCTGTTTCCAACTGCACAAACCTGTGCAAATATAGCTTTCATTTTTCTTTCCCCTAAAATTCCCTGGTAGTTATCAGCTTCTAATTTCCTCCTAAAAATTCCCAGTAAAATTTAAAGAAACAAAGCAACATTTGGCTGTGTGCTGTAACAAGAGCTTTTGCATAGTTCTAATGTGAAATTTCACTGCTCATTTCTGCTCAAGGGTCTGGAAGCCTTTGCAATTACTTGTTTTGATGTCCAGTCATTTATGATAGGAGCTCATTAATTTTTTTTTAATTTTTTTTTTTTTTTTTGCTATCAGACTGGCCAGTGACTTGTACCATATGTAGCCCAAGGCACCCAGCACTGTCCCAAAGAAATCCTTGCTGTTATTCAGAAACTGGCTTATCACATTCTTAGGAGGCAGTTTGGGTGCAGTCTCTCCTTTTTAGACAATAAAAATATTTAGCTATGCATGGCTGGATTATGGCAAATGGCATCAGAGCCAGGGAAAACATTCTGGCCTTGTTTCACCTGCAAGCACGGGAGGAGTGAGGAACCACCCCACAGTTCCTGCCTTCTCCACTGCCATTAGAAAGGAGCTCAGTAAATAATTTTAGAATACATATCAAGCTTGAAGATAGCTGGACCAAAATTACTTCCCTGAGACTGCAGAAGGAGTTTAGGAAGGAGCTGTTGGAGTTGTAAATCAATACCTCAACACATTATCTCCCTTTTCAAAACTTTAGTTGTGTCTAAGGAGCAGTGGACTGGTTTTGAGTTCTCATGTTTTTGGCAGCTAAGACGGTAGATAAGACATCAGAGAACTTCCATGTGATAATGTCCAGTTCCACTCACCATCAATCCTTTCCTTTGGTGAACCACAGAGGGAAAACTGATAATTAAAGCTCTTCCAAATGCCAGTGACTGAGCTGACTGCACCAGCTCCTGCACACAGTGGAATTCCAGCATCATAATGAGTGTTTTCCCTGTGAAGGAAACACATATGGTGATAGTTTTTTGAGGGTGGTATGGATTTGCCTGGGCTGGTTTTGTACTATCTCAAAATAAATATTCAATGGCATTTAGGTACATTAAATTTTGTAATCAGATGACTCAACTCTTGTTAGTTTATCTTTAAGGCTGAAGGGAAAATCTCAGTTATTTTAACCCCATTAAACCTTTTTTTCCCTCCTTTTATTTTTGGTTTCTTTGTTGTTTTGTTGGTTTGTGGGATGCCAGTTCACACTTTGTCCCTTCTTCAGTCTCATTTTCCTTTGAGTCCCATGGGGATGAATTAGCTGTACACCTCCCACCAGAGAGGGTTTCTCTGCAAAGTGGAGTGAAAATATCTGCTGAGCACCCTTGCACATGTTGAGATTAAATATGGATTCAGGGATTTCTGTTTTCTGTCCTTCCTGAACTTTTCTCTCTCCTCTCTAGGAGGAGACAGATGCATGGGTCAGATTCAATACGAGGTGGAGGGAACATGTAGGAAAAGAAGATTCAGCTATTCCAGGAGCAAAATCCAGGGCTTCAGGACTACCTGGGAAGCCTGTTTTTTCATAGCTGTCTTCCAGATATTAAGGTTGTTTTGGGTTGCTTGGGATCTGGGTTGTTTGGGATTGTTTTGGGTTGCTGGGGGTGGTTGGGGAGGGAACTCCTCTCCTTTTTCATTCCCTCTGGCTATTTTCCAGGTTTAGAGTCAGGTTCCTACACTGTGAAAACAGGCTGGATGTAATCCCTCAGCTGCCTTGTGCTACTGCAATTCTTCCCAAAGAACCAGGAAAACCCAACTGAGTCCCCAGGACTGGCAGTGAATGAAAGTCAAACTGACCCTACTTTGCTGAAAAGTCTTTTCACAACATGCAGCACCCATAAACATGTTCTTGCTGTCCCACATGCAGAGATTCCAGAGGCTACACTGCACCTATCCTGGACAAGGGGCAAAATGACATGGAAATCATCCTGACTCCAGCCAATCAATCTGAATTCAGCCCAATGTTCCTCTAAAATTTGGTTTTTTTCTGATGTGATGCTGTAATCCAATATTGAAACCAGAGTGGCTTGGCTTTGTTGCTCTTTTAATCTCAGTTCAGCTAGTTTGCTGAATACACCTACCAGAACTGAAAGCATTATCTATGTAGTGGAAAAATATTTAAAGTGCTTGGATGCCTAAATTTCCACAAATTTCTAGCTCCACTCAAAACCAACCTATGGAAAAAATCCAAATTTACTACTGTGTTTAAACATATTATGATATTTTTTATAGGTATCTACTTATTAGTGGTAAATTTCTGTTGATTTTCTGTTCTATAAACAGTATATATAATGCATATTGCAAATGTAATATTTACTGCTATTGAATTCTTATTGATTTTAAGAGATAACTGGACAGAGCTGATCAGTATGTCAGGTACATTTGTAGTCCAAATTAAAATAAGATTTTTTATTTTTTTTTTAAATAGTAAGGTCATTTATTTTGGTGCTAAATAAAAAGCCTTTTCCAAATAATCTTTGATCTAATGTAAACAGGAATTTTCCACTTAACATTTTTTTCTGCTGAACTAAAAGGAGTTTGGAAAGGATCTCTACAAGTCCTCTGAGTTCAGTGGGTGAAGCTCCTTTTACAGGAGGTTTGCCCAGGTGTGAGTATCGGGTTGGGATGAGGGAACTTTGCAGGATGAGTACAGTGGAAATGTCATAGATGTGACATTAATTGATTAGAAACACTTATTAATGTCTTCCAACCTTCCAGTACCTAAAGGGGCTACAAGAGGGCTGGAGGGAGACTCTGGACAAGGGTCTGGAGTGACAGAACAAGAGAGAATGGCTTTAAACTGGAAAATGACAGGCTTAGATCAGATATTAGAAATAACTTCTTTACTCAGAAAATGGTGAGGACCTGGCACAGGTTGCCCAATTGCACCTTTCCCATCCCTGGAAGTGTTCAAGGCCAGGCTGGACTGCACTTGGAGCAAGCCAGTCTAGTGGAAGGTGACCCTGCCCATGGAAGGGGTTGGGACAGGATTTTTAAGGTCCCTTCCCACCCAAACCATTTTGTTCTTCTGTGATCTTCTGCACTAATAGAGCTTTATCTACTGAAACCTTCCCTGATCTCTAGCACATCTGTCACCAAAAGCCCTCAATAAAGGATGAGGAATTCACTTTCAGAGCTCTTTACAGACACAATTGTGCACTATTCCACTGTTCTACAGTTGTGGAAACTGAGGCAGAGAACTGTGGCCAGAGCAAGCTGAAGCTCATGGACTTGTCATCAGCTATCAGAAACAGAAAATCTTTGAGTTCTGACTCTATGTCATAAACAAAAATATAATTGCTTTTATTTACTAATCCATTAATAAATTTAAATCAAGAAAATTAAAAAAAAAGAGAAAGATAAGGATATGAAGGGAAAGAGATTTTGTTTCTAGCAAATGATATCTGTAGGGGTGGAATCAAAATATCTTCAAATAGCATAGGATATGCACCCATTCCTGTCACCTAGCTAAGCAACCCACTAGGGACAGCAAATCCCCCTGCAGCTGAATCCCAGAGCTCGTGGGCACGATATGTCTCCTGTGGGCTGTTGTAATCAGCCCTGTCAAATCCAAAATCTTCCCTCCCTGCCTCTCTCCCAGTTGCATTTCCTTCCTCCACCAATTCCTGGACCAAAAAAAAAACCCACAATTGCTGTAGAGCTGTATCAGAGATGCCAATCTAATTATTTTTTTCTCCTTTTTTTTCTTTTCTTTTTTTGGACATTGCATCTCTGGAGGAGGGAGGGGGAGGACAGAGAGTTGCAGAGGCGGGGGCAGCTGAAGAGGGAGAGGAAGGGGGAAGAAGAGAAAATATTTCCTTCGGCGATTCTGTTTCGCTTTTGAAAAGGGACTACTTTCCTCACTCCTTATCCCTCCTGACAAGTACAAGCACTTTGGGCCCTAACTGGATGTGAACATTGTCAAAAGAAATTTGGGCTAAAGGGAGGCATCTGCAGTTCTGTTCCGATTGCGCTCGGCGCTGGAGCCACTTTTGCGAATGTGGCAGGGTGGCTGGTGGGCAGACACCAGTACAGATGGGAACTTCACATACTGTATGCATCATGACCAACTATAAAAACAGTCACAACGCATCACTTCTTACCCGGCCAGTCTCCCTGGAACCTTCACTTCCAATTTCCATCTCGCTGACATTCACAGCTTACAGTGAGCTTTTATGTTTAAGCATCAGTACAGTATTAATGTGGGAGAAAAGGGGTGGCTGGGCGACCGCAGCAAGGAATTAAACCTCTGATCTCAGCCAGACGTTGGAAGGGAGGAGCAATTCAAGGGGAATTGTGTAACCTGACTCTATGGAAAAGGTGGGGGGAATGGAAGGGATGAGAGACAGGAATATTTTTTGACTCTGTGAACGCACAGCAAGTGGGGGGGCTGTGAAAAAGAAACATAGCAAGCAGGCACTCTCCCAAATTGTAATTTAATGCTTGGAATAATCCTATTGTGTCAGCTACTCACCGCCAAAGAACTGAGGATAAATATAACTTTAAAAAAAAAAAAAATTAAGGCAATGGCAATTTGAACAGCTTAATGTTTCTTCAAAGGCTAAGTGATGGAAAGCAGTGCTGAAGTAAATTGACAAGTCGGAATTAACTGGGTGCTGGCACAGCTCAGGTAAAGGTTTGACGGTAACATGAGCTTTCCAAAGTGTTTCCAAACTGAAGTATTATGAAAAGGTAAATTATGTTTTGTATTCATGACTGAAAGCATTTTATTTTAAAGCACTGCCGATGCTGTCAAGGTGGAGATTCGAGCTTTATGTACAGTGCCTCTAGCCCTGTGATGTGAGTGAGGCAACATGACAGCTTGTAATAAGTAATTTTTATACAGTTGCATTTATCACTCAAGTAGGCTTGGCAATATTAAACACAGACCTTAAAATGCTGCAGAAGAGGAAGGACAGGGGCTGGAGGCCATGTGTTCTGTGTGTGTGTGTGTGTGTGTGCGCTCTTGCATGCGTGTGTGTTTGTAACTTCTTTCTTTCTTTTTTTTCTTTCTCCAGGCCCATTCCGGTTAATGTGGCACTTTTTAAGATATGCGCCGAAATGCTTCCAAATTGTTAATACGTCACTGAAAGGTTACAAATGAAATGACCCCGTTTAGCCCAAAGGAAGTTATTTTAGGCTTTAATGAATTAGGCATTGCGACCATTTTCAGGCAAAAATCAATTGCCTCAATTAACAAATTTGCTCGAGTCCAAATATTTACAAAATAAAGGCCCAGAAACCACATTCTTTGTTTCCTTTTCTCACTCCCTACCCTGTTTCCTCATTAACATCTTAATTTCCATGAAAGTCTGAAGCATTAGCTCTTTCTCTGGGCTTGTGAAGGCCAAAGTGTTGACAATTTTCTTGTTCTTTAGAAAAGAACTGCTCTTTTCTGTTTTAACAGGTTTTCTTCCCTTGTCAGGAATATTTCAGGACTAGCTAAAAAAGAAGTGGGGGATGCCCCTTCCTTCTCATGGAAATAAAAATATAGTCAAATACATCATTTGTGGAACAAAATTTTACAGAAATAGAAGACAATTTATTTTATGAGATTGCAGAAAGGAGGGAATTTTCTTCCATTCATGGGATTTATAGGAAGTGCTGCTTGAGTCTGAGCCAAATGGAGCCAAGAATCTCTGAGCCAAATGGCAGCTCTTACACCTGCCACAGCAGAGCCCTGGAGTATGGCCTGGTTTGCAAGGGGTTACAAATTTCAGTGGATTCCAGTGAATTCAGCCTTTTAATGCTGAAATAACGTCAGATTGAAAGCAACAAAAAAAAATAAAAAAAAAGGACCTGTCTCTATTATTATTCATATGACCCAGATGAGAAAATGATGCATTTGCAGTGGGAGGTGTGTCTAACACGGGCACGGTGGCTGCCTGGGGACATCGGCGGCATGGGGAGAGGAGCACTTGCAGCTCAGAGCATCTGGGTGTCCTCTGTATCAGACAGATGAAAGAAGGAGATGATGGTTTTGTGTATTCCATGCTTATTCCAAGGGAAGAGAGAGTGATGAATACACAAAGGTGGCATTTGCTCCATCCCTGGAAGAGTTCAAGGCCAGGCTGGACAGAGCTTGGAGCAACCTGGGGTAGTGGAAGGTGTCCCTGCCCCTGGCAGGGGGTTAAACTGGGTGATCCTTTAGGTCCCTTCCAGCCCAAACCATTGTATGATTCCATGATTTACCTTTACAGCAGTGCTGAATCATGAGCAACAGAGTATAAAGAGAACACAGAAACAGTCAACAAATGTTAGAAGTGAACATATCTTAGAGATTTTGAAAATTAGTTCATTAATCCACAAAATAAACTAGATCTTCATTATACATCTCCACAACCGGTTTGACTGAGTTTCAAGGCTTATTTTCTATTTTTTTTTTTCCTATACTAATTAGAAGATTAAAATGTAGACTATTTTTCCCCCGGGAAAGTATGGTTAATACAGGTCTGTTGTGAAGTTATGCTGCTTTTTCTTTTCCTCTGACAATTGCTACCAAAATATTACTGCTTTTGAGTAAAAAAATAAACTTTAGTTTCCTGCTTTATATTATGAACATAAGATTAGATGCTAAAGCTCAATTGTGGGTAGATGTTAAGAAAAATATTTTAGTAAAACATAAAAAGGTTGCAGTCTTCTGTAGTTCATATTTTTAAAAATAAATTAAATTAACTTCCAGCCAGAAACTACTGAGGTACATTTGATTTTTCCTAGAAGAGCAACAGACTAAGTGACCTCATCCAGTAGCCCATGGTCTGGGATTGGCTTCCAGCAGAAGAGGCTTTCAAAATCTCTGGACATTTTTGGAAAATGAGGCTGTTTGTGACATAATTTTGACAAAACTGAAGAGACTTTGAGTTGAAGCTTATTTTATTGATCCTAAGATATCTACAATACACACAGTTGCATCTAATTCAGTTATTGGTATCCCTTAAGATGAAACAGAGAAAAACACACAATTTTAAGGTACAAATATCTGACCTACTGAAACAATTACCTTTAGCCAGGTCCATCTCATCCAGGTCACGTAATGGATGTCATTAATGCAGTCATCACGTCATAAAATCGTAGAATGGTTGGGCTGGAAAGGAGCTTAAAGATCATCTCGTTCCAACCCTTGCCATGGGCAGGGACACCTTCCACTATCCCAGGTTGCTCCAAGCCCTGCCCAACCTGGCCTTGAGGACATTTCCAGGGATCCAGGGGCAGCCACAGCTTCTCTGGGCACCCTGTGCCTGAGCTCCACCAGCCTCACAGGGAAGAAGTTATTCCTGATATCCCATCTAAATCTACTCTCTGTCAGTTTGAAGATGTTCCTCCTAATCCTATCACCCCCGGTCCTTGTACAATGTCTTTCTCCATCTTTCCTGTAGTCTTCCTTTAGGTACTGGAAGGCTGCAACTAGGTCACCACAAGCCTTCTCTTTTCCAGGCTGAATAATTCCAGTTGTCCCAGGCTATCTCCACAGCAGAGCTGCTTCACCCTCCTGATCCATCTCAGTGGCCTCCTCTGGACTGGTCCCAACAGCTCTATGTTCTTCCTGTGCTGGGGATCCCAGAGCTGGAGACAGGACTCCAGATACGGTCTAGCTGAGAATAAATTGACAAAGAGCAGAAATGGAGTTTAATGTGGTCATAAATATTGGGAGGTTGGATACTAATAATATGAGAGATGCAAGTGGAAAATGTACTTTCGTGATAAATCTTTTATGCCATCCTTGGATACTTCCTGGAGAGATGCTTGGTACTGCTGTGGCTCTGACATGCTGTGTGGCAGCTCCTCCTATCTCATATCTCTTACAGCCTTTTAAGACAATTAAGAGCTAAGCAGCAATAAAAGTGACAAATTTGGTCTTGAACACTAGAATCAACTCTGTCTTTATCTCAGATTCTCCCAGCCCCAAGGTGGGTGCCAAGAAGGGCTGTCTCAAGGGTTTGTCTCAAGCAAAGAATATCTCATGTGGATTGTTGGATCATGTGGATTTATTGCACAACCTATGAATAAACTGTGATTGTTCTTGATCTAACCCTTTTGGCTGTACATCACTATTTATACCTCAAACATAAAATATACATTTTTGCATTGATCCCATGCACTATATCCACAATTTTTGTTCCATTCCTGTTGATTGTGTGTAGTCATGTTTTGCTTGACCAATATCTCCAATGATTTAAATATTGCTTAAATAGTCTATGCAGTTTGTATTCCAGGTGAATCCATGCAGCTAGCCTTGTAGAAAAGCTTGCACACCTGGAGGTTAACATCTGTCTAAACAGAAAATTCATTTCTTTTAGTTAACAAGACCTTGTCATTGTAATAAATGAATTATGAAAAATGTGTGTTGATAATCACGTGCACAAAAACCTGCAAGAGATTCTCAACCTTGGAGGATGGGAACAGTGTTCAGCTGTCCATGCCAAAGACCTCTGCAGTGAAAATATCTCCAAATCAGCTAGCATGAAGAATTTCCTGTTTTTAAGAAAAAATGTCACATTTAGAGCAGTTTACTTGATAAGAATTTAAGGATTATCTGTATTGAACCCAGACACCATCTCTTTTCTCCTCCAATTTCCTAGGAGGCTGAAGACACTCAGTCTGTCTGTAGCTCTGCAGAGCAGTCCTCTGCACCATGAATCCAACCCACCCTATTTCAGAGCTCTGTTAAATTGCACAAAGACACGGTTTATGCAGAACTAATCACTGCAGAAGAAATCACAGGGTTTAAAACTGCTTTCCTGAAAGTAGACAACAGAAGGACCTGAACATCACAAGACTGGTTTGACCAGTGGTCTTTTTGCTGAAACCACCAATCAGATGGCAGCACATCAATTTCTGGTAGTGCCTGTGTGTAAAAGGAACTTATAACTTTTCCAGAAAAAAGAAACCTGTCATATTTCACATGTGATGTGGAACAATCTATGCTTAATATAGGAAAATTTAATTGTGCTTGATTTCAAAATGGGCTGAATACTTCCACAAAAAAGGTTCCTTTTCCCCTCTCCAAAAAGAATTTTTTTGGGGTATTTTCAAGCATTGAATAAGAAATGCCCATGGCAGGGGGTTGGAACAAGATGAGTTTTAAGGTGTTTAAGGTCTTAAAGTCCCTTTCAACCCAAACCATTCCACAATTCTATGAAATTAACTCAAGGTGAAAAATTAAGAGGTATTTAGTTACTGCAGAGGTGAATGAATAACGACCAAGAATAAAATAAAATCTTTTATACATTAAAACAAACAAACAAAAAAAAATCTCAGGAAATGGCCTGTGTAAGCCACGTGTGCAACTCATACATTCATGTGTAAGTAGTTTTACTGAGAGAACAAAGGATGTTCCTGGACATTCCCATTACATTACAAAGCTGGTGTTCCAAGAATAATATGCCTGAGAATAAAACAATAATTATAAAACCACAAATGAAATCAAAGCAGTGCTGCCGAAAGCCTTAAGCACCACAGGTTTACGAGGCATGTAAATATAGCAGCTTGGATAAAGATGTAAACCCTTCCACTGCACCCTTTAAAATCTCACACTTCAGAAGCCAGTGGAAATACACTGGACTGGGTAGATAATCACTGGATCTCTGGTAAAAAATGCTGTTCATTTTCTTTTAAAGCTGTGTGAATACATGCAAGCTCAAATTAGGGAGAGCAGATAACCAACTGCACGCTAGAGATGAGCAGGCTGCTTAAAGCAGCCACATAATCGGTGAAGCTTTAAAAAAGGAAGAAAACAGCTTGAGGCCTTTTCTCCTTCTTCCTCTAGAATGTGACATCATTGTATATGACACAACACCTTGGAAGGAACCATATGGGGAAATACAGACATGTTGCTAACTAAATGTGAGCTCCTTCATGATGAAAAAATCTTGTTGCTGGCCAAAGCCTGGATGGTCTCAGAAAAAGCACAGTTTGTACAGTGGAACTGACAGCTCTGCTTCAAGGATGTTTTTCATGTCTAATGCCCTTTCTGCGCAGCATTTAGAAAGGCATACCAGGAATATAACACAGGGTTTTATCCAGGTCTAATAAAAATGCTGGATTCAACTCAGTGTCTTAAAATACATGAGATGTACTGATGTGGGTTTTGCCTGGCTGTTTACAGAACTGAATCTTAGATCTCTAAACTCATTATTTGTTGTTAGCTATTCCACTGATATAAGGAATATATATACCCTACCCCTACCTTGTAATGTACCTTTAGATTGATCTTTGTATGTTTTTGTTTTTTTCATTAATTCTTAATTTCTCTAAATTATAAAATCACAGAATGGTTTGGGTTGGAAGAGATGTTCAAGCTCATCTCATTCTGCCTCCTGCCATGGGCAGGGACACCTCCCACTATTCCAGGTTTCTCCAAGCTCTGTCCAACCTTGCCTTGGACACTTCCAGGGGTGGGGCAGCCACAGCTTCTCTGATCAACCTATCAGTGCCTGTAGACCTTACTGCCTTATTGTTCTGGATTAGAGTTTATATCTAAAAGCTCAATTTTTTAACATTTTCATGATAATCATTGCCATCAGTAGCAGTAACAGCACTAGTCATAGTAGTAGCAGCAACAGTAATAATTGTAATTATAATTGTAATTGTAGCACCTGAATTTAACTGAATACAGTGTAAACTGGCAATAATTATTTTTCAGGGCTGCTCAGATTGTTTAATGACTGTCTCTGAGGATATGAATAAAACCTCTCAGCTTTAACACTCAGATTTCATCATGAGTATCCACATTCACTGACACAGCAACTGGTTCCAAAGTTGTCTTACGTGACTTCAGCAGAACAGGTGATCCAGACAGCTTTAGATTGTGAGTGTTAATAGATGAGAAATGAGTAAAATTGAAATGAGGGAGCTGCCTGTACAAGTATTTTTCTTTTGTGCATTAAAAATTACAAGAACTTCAGTTTAAAGTGAAAAGATTTTCCCATGGAACACAACATTTGCATTTCTGTGAGCCCGTCCAACTAATGGGATAGGAATCAGGAATTTCTCAGAGTTCCACTATTGCATCTCATCTTTAGTCTCTAAATTGAAAAAGACCATGGACCCCAATTCAGACTTCTTTCACATTCATCTTGGCTGAAATACCACAGAATCCCATGTATATAATTGGAATTATTTAAATAAAATTAGACAATTTCTTTTCTCTCTTCATTAGAGACTGAAATCTATCCTTCATTTTAATGATCCATCTCATGAAAATAACTCATGAAAGAACTTAATCATGTGTTTGATTTTTATTTAATTCTGTGATTAAATTCCATTAGAAATCAGTAAAGTTTAAGCTTGCCTTTAGAATTTACAATGAGCTTAAGTACAGTTTTGGTTAGCTACCTTGTCCTGAATGATTTTTGGTAGGTTTTGATGGTTTGGGATTCAGATAGAAGATACTGTTTTTCATTTCACAATTTGATCATGAGCCAGGACACTTGAAAAATGAAGGGAAAAAAAAAAAAAACCCAGAAGATTTTTTTTCTTTTATTTAGTCTTTTACATGCAAAATTACTTATATTTTCACTCCTCCATGTAAGCCTGATGTATTCAGACTAACACAGCTCCAGCAACTGCAGGCCAACTCCATCTCTGGGGTAAATGCATGGCCTGGAGGGATATATTTGATTCATAATGGCTATGGCTGAATTATAGTGAGTGCTGGAGTGTTATTTATGTTATATCTGAAAGTTCATTGAAATTATTTAGATCCAGATCCTTCAAAGGATAGAAGTACAACACAGGTTAGATTTATGTGGCCAAGTCCAGGTGAGTGATCCACAAGCTCTGCCTGAAAGCAAAGGTCCCTCCACTTGCACCAGTAATTTTCTCTGTGTGTTCAAAGGCCTTGTCTGGAGCCAGCACAGGGAATTTTCTCTGCAAACCATTTCCCTTTAACTGGGATTCACATCTAAGCATAGCTGAGATTTACAAACTGGGTAATAGCAGATCTATATCCCAGAATTTTTGGGTAAGATATTTGCAAAGCACTTAGAGCCTTTCACCTGGGAATGGAAAGCCTGGCCTGATCAAAACTAATTTCTTGCATTCCCTGGAAGTGTGGCTTTATCCACGGGCACTCCTGGGCTCTCATTCTGTGTGCTCAGGGCACAGGAAGGGACTGGAAGTTGGGAAGATAGAAAGAGAAAGAATTGTAAGAAATCAGGGGCTTTCCCATCCCGTTTATATCTCAAGCTATTCTGCAGAAGGAGGTGCAAAATCTCTGGGGCCAGGAAAAAAAACATTACATGCATCATGATTTAAGAGTTAACCTACACAGAAAAATCTCATCTTCCATTCAGGTACATACAATATAATCTAGGAAAAAACAATGACCAAATGAACTAAGTACCATTGTGAAATACAGTGAAAATCAGATTTTAGGGATAGAAAACTTTCTTTCAGTTAAGAGTCTACTAAAGAAAATTATCTTGAAAATCATAATGTTTTCCTTCATAAAGTTTGGAAACAGAATTTTAGAATTTTTATTTGCATTGTATCTCATTTTATGCTTCTTTCATTTCCTTATGTATTGTCTTCTTAATTTGTATTGTATGTTTTTCTTCCTAATTTATATCACTATTAAAAACCTGCAACTTAAAAAGAAATTGGAAATTAAGTTTTAGAAGCAATTGACTCTCATTCTTCCTTCCCTGTTGTGTCTCCTATGGACAAGTGGGATGATCCACTGTGATATCTTTCAACCTTACCCATTGTCTGAAAAAATCCTAAAAGCAGTATTTCGTGATCTTAATGTGAAGGCTTTCTGAATTGTTAAAATATTAAATTCTCCACTGGAATATCCAGCTGCAAGATAATTTCTGGAACACTAATTTATCCACCATTAGGACCATCATTGCCATTAGAAGGTAAAGTTAGATGTGCAGTCAGAAACTGGGATTGCACTGAGCTTAATGTTTGCCAGTCATTATCTGAGAGAGTTCAGAAATGAAAAGACAAAAGTGTTAGAATGAAAATTAGGGTACAGAGCAGGTAAATCACTCAGCCTGATATTGCTTCATTTTGAATGTGCCAGGCACAGTACATTTGCAAAGAATACAGGAGAAAATATTCACCCTGTGTCATCAGATAGGGGTCTTTGGAGAGGAATACTCTCCAAATGAAAGCTAAACTGGGATTCCTGTATCTGTGCTCTGGCATTTATTATAATGGTCTGAATTTCATAGGAGCTAAGATCTGAAAGAGATCCTGTCCCCAGATCCACAGCTGTAATCTCCTGCTCTGCCAGTGAACACCTGACACCTTTTCTAAACACGTCTTACACTTCAATATATGATTATCTGCCTTTTTGGAGCATATTAAGGGAAGTTGTTCCAAGTTTAATTTCTAGTTAGAAACTTAGTAAGACATCCCAACACACCCATATTCCTATGGTTAAGAATGTATATAATTAATTGTATTAATTAATAGGCATGTATTTTTCACACTTAAGTCCAAAAAAGGCAGATGAAAAACTGGTTTTAGGAGGAGAAAAGATCACATTTAGGGGAAAACATAATAACTTGAAGCCCCAGGGGGTGTATTTTCAAATGGTTAAATGCAAACCTCTTCTGAAGGGAGATGTGTCAAGGTGAAGGAAAGGGACAGGGATTGTGGGGATTTATGAGCTCAAATCTGCTTTAGCTTGGGAATTTCTGCTCTGTGCTCTGCTGGATAATGCAGATGCATTTCGGCACATTTCCAGATGTGTGAAATACATCTGGAACACATGGATAGCCACGTACTGTCATTGTCCACACTCTACTCAGAAGTGTGGAAGACAAGGCCAGCATAAAAGATGTTTGATTTATGTAGGTGTGATTGTGCCTTTGTTAATACACCTGCCTTGACACAAGGGTTGCTACAAGCCTGCTCTTTGGGCAAGGGGATGAGAAGTTTACTCCTTTTTTCCAGAGAATCCAGTCAGTGTGAGCCACATGTGTAGCAAATAACTATTTTAATGTAATATAAATATTATATTGAAGTATAATATACATCAATATTGATATAAAATGTTGTTTCAAAACATATGCTAGACTCTAAATTCATTTAAGGTAATTGGAAAATGTGTCCTGCAAGTCATGGATTTTGAAAAGTTTTCATAACCTGGGTTTCCAACTTTGACTTTCCCCCTTTTCTATGCAAACAGCTGCCGAGCAAAATAGTAGGATGTTACATCCCAACCTCTTGTCTTTGAGAGGGTTAATACTGCTTTCTTTCTCCTTCCTTGCTTTTACCCTCTGCTGCCTAAAAAGAACACCCAGGTTCAATGAGTGGCAAATCATTACAGACCGTACAGTGTAATTAAAAAGCTCAGCCATTGATCAGCTATGAGCTAAACCTGAGACAAAAAAGTGAGAGACCCAGAATAGCTGGCAAAACTTCTCATTGAATCTGTCTGAAATGGAAGATGTTCTCCCTGGAGGCATGGAGCGTGGCCCATTGTGCATTTCCATTAGAGATACACACTGACTCTGAGCATGCCATTGATGTTGGCCTATTTATGAAAGGCTGTTGAAAGAGGTTTCAGAGTTAATTGAAAAGAGCTGTTTCTGAAGTAAGGTAACTTCAAACAACACAGCTCTGAAATGTGTTTTAATGGACTGGAAATCAGTGAATTTTCCATAGTGCACATGAAATAAAAATGGATGGCATCAACTGAAAGCTGCGTTGCCATTTGGTGGGATTTCTTTCATTAATATTATTGTTGTTGCTGTTATTGCTCTCAGTATCACTCACTTTCACTATCACTATTAGCACCTTTTTTAACTATAGTTGCTCAATTGCCAGTGATAAAACAGCTTTGGTCTTGATTGATTAGGGGATCATTTTCTAGGATGTGCCAAAATATTCATTACAAGTCCTTTCTCCGCACATTTGTAACACAGGCTGTCTGCAGAAACTGCCAGGCTTGAGCCACAGAAAACAGAAGGAAAAGCACTTTCAGTTGTCAGGTTCCAAAGCCCTCCTTTATCAAGGTATGCTGTGTTTAAAATGTGTTTATTTTTAATGATATTTCCATTTTAAAATTAAAGCATATGCCTAAATTCAGGCATGCATTTACTCAGGCATTTGTTTAGTCTCTGCCTTGAGCTGAGGTCTTGCACATAAGTTTGTATTTAAGTTCATGCTTAAATAAAAACCTTTTCAGCAAAACATGCACCTGAATTTCATAAGGAGTCGCTGAGTGTATGTTTAAATCTCAGTTCGTGATTAAATACTTTTCTCAGCTGAAAACAACATACTTCTAAATTATTTTTTTTAAAGCTTGGAAATACATAATAAAAATAGGAATGACTGAGCTAAATTTATACCTTCCCTTCAATTTTATTTTGCAGGAACCTAGAGTGAGCAAGAAGGAAAGTCATTCCTTGCCCTTGGATGAGTGAGTTTGGACAACTCAATGGTACTCAGGCAGCAAGGAACAAGATCAGATTTTGAGAAACTTCCTCAAACTGATTAATACCCAATTCCTTGGAAAAAACTCATAAACTCCTGTGAATTGCAGGGGAAAGATGAGAGCAAAGTAACTCAGTATAACACAAGCAATAATCAACTTCTGACACTGAGCTTGAATGATAATGAGTATTTTACACCTCCATTCTACTCTTAATCCTCTAAGTAATTCACAAGTTCTGTTGAAAACCTCCCATGTTCCATTAAAAGAGATGACCTCACAGACATTAATTAACTTAATCTCACAAAACTCATTTAAAGTACAGAAGAGCTGTTGTCCTCATTTTTAAATAAGGAATGAATCACGAGGATAGTAATGACTTCATACAAAACCTACCAAAATCAGCAGAAATATTTAAATCACAGCCTTGCACAGTGCTACCTTTGCTCATTATTATTTTAAGTTTTAAGGCTGCTGGGTAAAAAAAAAAAAAAAAAAAAAAAAAGTAAAAACCCTGCAACACCCTTAGGGCACAAAAAAGAACAGTACAAGGAAAAACCAGAAAAAATTACTTCAGTTTTAAATAACTAGAAATCTCATTTTTTAGGGCTGTCATGACACTTTGGCATCTGCAGTGATTTTTGAAAATTTGTGGCTGATAATCATGGATTAACATGTGCTCAATTTATCTTTGAAGTTGCTGTGGGTGCTTACATACGTAGATTAAGAATGTGCTACTTGTTCTGCAGAACAGGCCGTCAAAAAAAGGACAGGGATGAAGTCTGGGGTTGGAATCTGAATTTGAGGACAATGTAACTCCTCACTTCAGTAGATAAACAGTCTGGATTTTCTGAGGCATTAAATATTGAGTAGAGATTTATTTTTTCTGTCACTCCAACATCTATACCTAGAGTATAAAAATTCTCTCTGGGATAGAGAATTAGGCACTGAAACTGGGAGAGCTAACAGCCAACATGGTTATCTAACACAGAAGAAAGAGGAGATACTGAAAGAAAAAAGGAAAATTAGAAGGGAAAACATGAATTTGATTGTCCAGGACACATATTTTAAAATTAAGATTAAATTTTGCCAGGAAAGAAGGATTCAGAGCCTGAGAATTGAGGCAGATTTGAGCTGAGAGCAGATTTGAGTTGTCAAAAGTATTCATTTGAGAAACGGGACATTTGGCTCAGATGTGGAGATTGAACTTGCATTTCCCCTCCTCAGTTGAAGTGTTCTAACCACCAAAAAAAAGCAGGATTGTTTCCCAGTGTTCCAGTCAGAGCCAAATTTTGAGTATACAAAATTTAGCAGCTGTGAGTCCTGAGGGTGAGGAATAGAACTTAACTCTAGCATCTGAAAGAGAACACATCCTTATTCTACTTCTTTCTTCTGGAATATTTTGGATTGAATTAATCTGTCCAAACAGAGAGTCTTAGTTTAATTGTCACCTAGAAATGAGTTTTTGCCCTCTATTGATTACAGAGGGAGATGAGGATGACAAATGCAGGTGTACAGCGTTTTAGTGCTGGCTCTCAGGGTTTGATGCAGCTGCCCAAATATGGGTACTTGCTGTCATTCCAGAGGATAAATGAGGATCCTCCATGCTCTGATGATGCTGAATATATGATATTCAACTGCCACAGAGTTCTGGAGAAGAAACTGTGGTTAAGTTCCTCTGAAAAGTAACTCTTCACCTTAAAAAATTGTCTGTCATAGCTGCAATTTTTCCAGGGAGACTTTGTTTGCACGGAATTTTGATTTCATCATTTTGTTTCTTTTCTGGATTTTCTGAATGTTGAGATTTTATGCCTGTATTATAAGAAAGAAGAAGAAGAAAAAAAAATTAAATGGTGACCTTGAAGTTATATGGTAGCATTTGCTGTATAAATCCAGCAGCAACTTTTGCAAAGAGGTCAATTGATTTCGTTTGGAACTAATTAATTATAAGCAGCCCAGACACAATCCAGATAAGCGTACAACGCTCATCCTCTTTGGAAAACACTTGTCACACATTTAGTAAATAAGAGGATGATAGAATGCAGTTTTGGGATCACAGAATTGTGGAATGGTTTGGGTTGGAGGTGACCTTAAAGGACATCCAATTCCAAGTGCCTGCCATGGTCAGGGACACCTTCCACTATCCCAGCTCGCTCCAAGGTCTGTCCAACCTGGCCTTGGACACTGCCAGGGATGGAGCAGCCACAGCTTCTCTGGGAAATCTGGGATGTCACCCTTCAATCTCCCAAGGAACAGTTCACGGCAATGACAATCTCAAGGTTGGAAACCTGGATGCCCAGCTTTATAAAGCTCTCATTAAGATATTGCAGCACAGTTCAGGAGGTAGATGGTCGCAATCTGAGATGAACTGTGTTTTCTCAGAGTTTAATTTCAGGTAAAAATTCAGACTGAATGTCACCTAGTCATTTAATTGAATCAGAAATTAATTCCCTAGGGTCAGCTGAGATCGAAACATAAACCTGACTATAATCAGCATAACAATGTTAGCTAAAATTATGCCTCTGAATGATAGCACCCAATAGCAGTGTAGGGCAAAGTTTCCCTAAAGAGGTATTAGAAAAATGTGCTGCCTTGTCCATAGCCTTTGATATTGGGCCAGCTGTTGTTTGCATATTTCAAAGTGAACTCTAAGACCATCTGATTTTCATACAAGTACCTGTCTATAACCTTCAGATCTCATTGTCCTTCTTAAGCAAACCAAAACAAATGACAAAAAAAGGGATTTTAAAAATATAAATTGATGGGATTTTGAGGAACCTGGTCTAGTGGAAGGTGTCCCTGTTCATGGCAGAGGGGTTGGAACCAGATTGTCTTTAAGGTCCCTTCCAACACAAACCATGCCATGATTCTATGATTCTATAAAGACAGAATCAAATCTTCACTGTTGTCCCATGGTTTTTGGAAACATATGACATTAGGTTTGTCTTTAAAAATAGATTATTAAAAGACAGCACAGAGAAGTTGTGCTATAATATTTCTATAATCATCATCAGGTTTTTCCACCTTCCCTTGGAAATTCTTCTGTGGCCCAACAGAGCACAAGAGAACAGACTGCTGATCTCTCAAAGCAGATTCTCAGCTGGTCAAATAAAGCAATTTTTAATGGATAATTTGTAACAAACGGTTGAAAAACTCTCAAAAAACCCATAACATTAAAAAAATGTCATTTCACTGAGTTCAGATTTAAAACATCTCAGATTTTACAGGCTTTCATAAAATCCAGAGTCTGAAGTCTGAAGAAACTCTATTTCAATTTTCCTTTCCCTGTTCTGGGAATTCTGGGACCTGAAGAGCTGACAGGTAGATCTTTTGGATCTACCATATCTTGTGAGTATTGGTCTTTTGCCCAGACCTGTGAAACCTCTCTCCCAACCCACTCAGGAGAAACTGAACCAGTCTGTGGGGTTCTGCCCTATGGAGTGGTACCCAGAGGAGATCTGCTGCAGAGCAAATCATACTGGGATGAGTAACTTGATTCAGCTGCCTCAACTTTGGTGCTTGGAGTTTAAGATACCATAGGGCACCCACAGCTTCCACACAGCTGTCATTGCAAAGGACCTGAGACAGATGGGCTTTTTAGCCCAGTTAGGGGACAGTGGTGTACCTTAGGGCATCTCAGATAGCATCTGAACCTAAATTTAGGAAACATAATGGAGCAATTGGATATTTAATGAAGTGGCTTAATCTGCAATTGAAATACACCTTTTTTTCCTCTTGGTTTTGTAAAAATATAACGGAAGATACTGCTGTATATACAATATATACCTTCCAGTACATGAGAGAGCCTCCAAGAAATATGGAGAGAGATTTTCAGCAGGGGCATGGAGAGACAGGGAAAGGGGGAATGGCTTCAGACTGACAGAGAGAAGAATTAGATTGGATATTAGGAAGGAATTGTTCCCTGTGAGGGTGGTGAGGCCCTGGCACAGGGTGCCCAGAGAAGCTGTGGCTGCCCCTGGATCCCTGGAAGTGTCCAAGGCCAGGTCAGATGGTCCTTGGAGCAATCTGGGCTAGAGGAATCCCTGCTCATGGCAGGAGTGTTGGAACTGAATGATCTTTAATGTTCCGTTCCAACCCAAACTATTCCATGATTCTGTGATGAGTAATGCACCTTAATGTTTTGCTAATTAATTCTGGTGGGGTACTTGAGCTGACTGCATTCGTGGAGCCAGGAAAATTCTCATCAGTAGTTAAATCTCTTGATTTTACTTTTCCCACAGCATTTAAGAAAAAATTTCATTTCACAGCTAATTTCAAACATCTTGGAAAGGTAACTACAGAGTTTTGTCTTGATCATGGTTAAATTGCAAACTTTGAGGTACAGATTTTAAAGCCTATACTAGCAGTTAGCAACAAGCAACAGTTCTTGGATGAATTTGGTTTTACAGCTCCTACTGACTGCATTGCAAATAGAGTAACTATAAATAAATAAATTTGTAAAAAAAATTATCAATAAGTTATATTTTTACTTATAAATGAATTGTAAATATATCTAATAATTCTATGTTTTAAGCATCCTAACAAATTAATATAGCAGTTAATAGCAAACATGGTTAATGCTAGAAAACTGTTTTTTCTTTCACCTTTAAATAAAGATCTTAAAATTTGCCTCAAGTAAGATTTATGATATGTACATGTAAAAACGTGTACTTAGCATCTGTAGATGTTATGTTTGGGCATAAACTTGTTTTTTTTAACATCATATCTTTTTCCATCTGTTTTCTGAAGAAAGGAAAGACCATATGCAAAGCACAAATTTCTGTTGGTGAAAATACAGCTAAAGTTTTATTTGCACATTGCTCAGTTAAATATTTCTTTAGTGTGTCTCTCTTGAAAGATCCATTTCCAAAAAGCTCAAGGATGTTCCATGCAGAGAGAGCTGTGTTCTTCAAAGGAACACCTGAGTCTGGCTCAGAACTGGTATTGCAGAGCCCTTCTTCCTTTGAGATACACGGCTGCCAGGAGTCTCAGCTGTGACCTTTCTTCACCAGACATTTCCATTTCTGATGGTATTTTAGATGTTTCACTTGAGACAAACCCTTCTCTTGTCTTTCCCTGTTGGCAACAGAGATGGCCACAGTGATTTGGGGCTCTGAGCAACCTGGTCCAGTGGAAGGTGTTCCTGCCTGTGGCAGCAGGATTGGAACACGATGAGATTTAAGGGCTCTTCCCACCCAAACCATTCCTCGATTCTATGAATAATCTGACTTTTGAAAAATGATTGTCCATTTAGAAACCAGGAATGCTGTAAAATGAGAAATGAACTTGAAGTAGGGAAGAGAACAGATGTAAATAAATACTACAGATTAAACCATGTAAATCAAAACAAAAGTATTTCCATTATTGCAGAAAAAATACTGTTAGCTATCACAGAATTTGGGAGAGAAAGTGCAATATTTTGAAGAATCTTAACACCAGAGAAGGGCAAAATGTTTATAAATCAGCTTCATAAGTAAAGCTTGTTTTTCTATTGTGTGTAAGCCTTTATGTTTCAATTCACTGGTGCACATTCTGTTATACAAATAGAAATACTAATGAGAGTGTTTGCCTCTGACTAACTGCAATTTTCATTCCTTCCTTGTTGAATTTCTGTGAAATTATCCATTGCTTTATCCTCTAGCCCAAAGTATTAATCAAAATTCCTTTCAGAACCACTGCCAAGTTTATCATTGCTCCTGTTTCAGAGCAGTAGGTTCACAATAAATTACTCCCCTTTTCCATCCATCAAGGCTGCTCGTTTTGAAGTCAGGGTGGGAAAGTTAGCTAAATTAAATAAGAGCAATGTATAAAATGCATCTTTTGTCCCTACAAGCTGACTCTCAGAAACACATCTTAACTACTGCTTTCTTTTTTTACTTAAAGATTCAAACAAGACAGGAGTTCAGACACAGCTAACTGCAGATATTCTTCCCTTCCTTTCCCTTTCCCTTTCCCTTTCCCTTTCCCTTTCCCTTTCCCTTTCCCTTTCCCTTTCCCTTTCCCTTTCCCTTTCCCTTTCCCTTTCCCTTTCCCTTTCCCTTTCCCTTTCCCTTTCCCTTTCCCTTTCCCTTTCCCTTTCCCTTTCCCCTTCCCTTTCCCCTTCCCCTTCCCTTTTCCCTAAAATTGATAACTGTCTTGTTGGAGAGTTTCTATATATAACCAGTGAGAAAAGAGCAATTAAGGGAGAGACAAAAGGTTCTCATCTAACGTAAATTGGCCTAATTCCACTTATCTTACCAGAAATCACTTCTTTTCCTCTTCATGTAGTTTAATTTAAATCTGGAGCTAATGCAAAATAAAAATGTATTTAAGATGTTTGAGAGTTCAGGTACTTACAGTTCAGGGACAGAATAGTTATAAGGAATGGAATGAGCAATTTATAATGAAAAATAGCATTTGTATTTTCATCAAGGTAAGATCCAAATATAGAGTTAGTTTTGAGAAAAGGTTTATATCCCCACAAATCTACCTGCCCAGTGTATTCTGATTTCTTTTCACATAAACACTTCTGAGACATCCAGATGAGACAGTGTACAATTCAAAATCCAGTTATACAGGGTACACCAGTTGCCACTGGACTTCTTGGCTCGAATGTTCTTGATGAGATGGTCAAACAATAATGTGCAGTCTTTGACCTGCATGACAAATGGAAATTCAAATGAGACTAAGTTGGGTGTCTTTAGTAACTCAAAGCTGGTTAAACATAAACATAACATGTTCAAACAAGGATTATAATCTGACTGGGACAGGAGGGATCACCATGCAACTTATGTTTTTGCCACAGGCCACTGACAAGATCTTCAACAAGTCAACTCTCCACCTGGGTAACTCTCTGTGGGGTGTCCCAAACCCAAACTGAAGCCCTGAATCTCAGTCCTGAGAGGTGCCGAGCATTTTTTGCTGCATTAGAAACATAAGTGCAGGAAATCACAAATCTCTGATTCACCCACTCAATTCCAGCACTTTATGGGAGTTCAGAAATAGAAGGAAGTCGCAGGTCTAGCAGGTCCACGTCTTGTCCCATTCATGAACCCATCAAGTCCTGTCATAGAAACAGATTTTTTTGCTCATACTTTCCCTCTCAGAAGTCCCACATGGGGTTAGATGGGATAAATAGGGAGGAAATCCCCGACTGTGAAGGTGGTGAGGAGGTGGCACAGGTTTCTCAGAGGAACTGAGACGGAGTTTTGGCTGAGACTGCTCCATCCCCCAGCTGTGTAGGTTGTAAGGGACCTTCAAGATCATCTCATTCCAAGTCCCTGCCATGGGTAGGGACACCTTCCACCTTCCCAGATTGCTCCAAGCCCCATCCAGCCTGCCCTAGAACACTTCCATCCATTTGTTTTTCTCCTGGTTGCAAAAGCAGAGCTCTCAGACCAGCTCTTCCCATATCCACAAGCAGCCATTCTTTTATCTTTGAATACAGCAGAGAAAGAGTTGGCTCTTGACAAAAAGCATATGGAAAGTGAACTTTACAAAGCTGAAACAGAGTTGAGTGCTCTGAATGCCTACACACAGCCTGTCCTGACGCTGCTGAAACACCACAGCCTCTTTCAGGCATGTGTTTCTTTGTCCTAAAAGAACTTGACAATCTTGAAGGACATGTTCAAGAAGGAAAGGACCTTCATTACAAGTTGAAATGCTGGTAGGCAGGAGATGTGTTTTCTGGAGGAGGTAACTGGCACCTTTTTTATATTTCCTGACAATTTGACCTTAAATTGAAAAGGACTTGAAATCATATTTAAGAAAAGCTATTGTGAAAAAAGTCAGACTTACATCTTGTTCAGAATAATAACAGCAGATCTAGCTCCTATGGAATATTCTTTGGCACTTCATCTGGAATGCTTTTATTGAAATAGAAAGTGCATTCCCTCCACTTTACAAAAGTAGAACTTAATTGAACATGAGAAAAGAGGAGATAAAAAAAGACGAGATGCACAAGAATATTTAATAAATAAGTAGCATATCCATAATGTGATATGTTGTCCTTGGATGGCTCCTGAGCAGCCTGGTCTAGTGGAAGGAGTCCCTGCCCACGGCAGGAGGTTGGAATGAGATGAGCTTTAAGGTTCCTTCCAACCGAAACCAATTTGGATTCTATGATTCCATCCACAGGACAGAGGAAATAAAAATGGTAGAAGAGCTGGTGAGTAAAGATGAAAACAGGAAAAACCCTCACCAATCACTTTCACAGATGGAACAGGCTCAGTTTGAGAAAGATTAATTTAATTTACTGCCAATGGATTACACAATAGAACCAAAAAAACTGAAAACGCCTTCCCTCCTACTCCTTCCTTATACCCAGATTTAACTTCATGAGATCTTATGTTGATCCTGGAGACACAAATCAGAGGAATCAGAAAATGGCAGCTTGCTCTGGGTTGGAAAAGGCCTTAAAGATCATATTGTTCCACCCTTGCCTTAGGCAGAGGCACCTTCCACTATCCCAAGTTGTTCCAAGCCCCATCCAGCCTGGCCTTGGACACTTCCAGGGATCCAGGGGCAGCCACAGCTTCTCTGGGCACCCTGTGCCAGGGCCTCCCCACCCTCACAGGGAAGAATTTCTCCCTAATATGGAATGTAAATCTCATTATTTGAAATGGTTAGTCCTTGTTCTATCATTATCTGCCTGTGTGAAAAGTCACTCTCTCTCTTTTTCACAAGCCCCCCATCCTTACTGGAAGGTCAAAATGAGGTGTCCCCAAAACCTTTTCTTTTCCAGGATGAACACTCCCAGTCTGGACCTTTGTGACAACCACACAACTTGTTCAGTGGCAAGATTTCCATTTGGCTCCTGCTCCACAATGGCATTTTGTCATCTCTCTCCCCAGCCTGCATCAACTCACAAAATGACCTGTTCCAGTTCAAACTCATTAAATTCAACCCAGAATAAAATCATTCAAGTTGCTAATTCACCTCTGAACTTTTCAGAGCTGGACGTTAAAGCCCAGTAGCTGCCTATCGTGCGCCACTCTTACAGATTTCCCTCAGTGCAATCAATTTCCACCTCTGCCGTGCTGGTTGTTGCTGCAATAGTCACTTTTTGTCATTTTCTATAAAGTGCAAATGCTACAGGCCCTTCAGACACTGTCTGCTCTACACACGCAGTGAACCCACCTTTAAAAATGTTTCTCATAAATCTTTTCTGTCACCTCTGCTTTGCTAACATTAAATTGAAAAGAGGGGGAAGGGAAAGAACCTCTAAAATAGTATTCTGGGTTTTGCTTTATAACAATTTATTATTTTTTTATTATTTCCCTTTATTTTATTTTTAACCATAAGCTCTCTTTTTTTACATCGAAAAGCCAAGTTATTATTTCCTGGAGGTTTACACTCAAATCCTCAGATTGTCAGTTCATTTAATGTCACTTTACTCTATGCTTGATGCCAGTTTTAAGGCTCAGCAAGAACTGACAATGCAATCCTTTCACAGCATCAGCTGACTGTGTTTTCTTTGACAGCAAGATTTCAAATGAAGGATTTAATAAACTGGTAGCTCTTCCAGTTAGCAGTGAAATGTTCTTTCAATTCCACCACTTAAAGAACATCAAACAGACCTCAGCTATACAGCAGAGATTACAGATAAACCAGAAATGCAGCTGATTTACATTCACAGGATCACCAGGGTTTGACTGTTAGAGAGGGAAAAAAATGAAGAAACATAATTTTACTTAAAGCCAATGTGCATGTGAGTGTGTAGATGTCTGTAAGCAGACTACACATACAGAGGCACAGAAAAAAATGGACAAGAGAGTGGTGATGATGCATTCAGTGGTTAAGTTACTCATTTGTGAGCGTGTTCAGTAGGTGAAAGGCAGCCCCGAGGAGCTCACACGCTGAGTGAGCTGGGAAAAGGTGTTACTCTGTCTCAGACTGGTGGCATTGACTCCTGACCCTTCCCTACTGAGGTTAACACTGAATTCTGCTGAGTTGCAACCCCTTACACCATTTTCCATTCACTGACTGACCTGTCTCCTGTCCCAGCTTCCCACATCACACTTCTGAGTTTGGCCCAGTGTTCACACATGCAGAGGGGAGGAAATGTAAAAAACCTCCACCTGTGAAGCCTAGAGGGACCTTTAAAGTACTCAATGAAAACCATCTTGTGCACATGCCTTTCTCTCCCCTCAGGGACGTGTGGCTGCTGCTCCACTGAGAAAGGTGATGGGGAAGGAGGGCAAGTGATGGAGAAGAGCAGCAAATATTCCTGCTAATCCACAGCCACACTGTGGAGTTTCAGGTGTAAAGACATTGATAAGGCAACAGCCAAGGGGTGCACTCCTCCACCTGGGACAGTTGGACTGAGCTGGTGCTAAAGAATGAAATTCCATAAAACAGGCAATACTGGGGTGGGTCTCAGGAAGAGCAGAGGAGCTGTGGCTGCCCCATCCCTGGAAGTGTTCAAGGCCATGTTGGATGTGGCTTTGAGAAACCTGGGATAGTGGAAGGTGTCCCTGCCCATGGCAGGGGGTTGGAACAAAGTCATCTTGAAGATCCCTTCCTAACCAAACCATTCCGTGAGTCCCAGAAATGGGGTGTTTATAGGCCATGCTTATTTGTACACTTGTTTAGGGAACTGTGCCATAGTCAGGGCTGGTTTTAAACATTCCTGACATGACTTCACAGAATAAATGTGTTGTCACTAAAAATTCCTGTAAAGCAGAGTACCTCTGAGGTCTGTTTCAGCTCATTATTCCCTGAGCCCTTATTATTTCTTACAGAACTGGTGATGGTGACTCTTGCACTGAATCAGCTTTTTCATCTCTCTGCTCCCAGTCAGCAAGTCCAAACCAAGCAGAACCAAGTGTGGAATTCTCCCTGTGAGAAATTTTTACTCCTCCACCATTGCCTCTCCATTTCTGCTCCATCTTACAACTTATCCAAGCTGTGCTCACCCACCTTTGCTCAGGAGGAATATGCTTCTTGAATGCACACACCTTAATTCACGTTACTTAGCTGAACCTACAGGCCTATCCACATAACAATGCTCACCAAAATTAATCTGAATTAGCTTTTTTAAGTGGATTAATTAAGCTACTTTAAACTCAAATGTGGACACCCTTGTTTGAAATTAAAGAGGCTCAATTCAATTTAACTGAATTAACTTTCAAAGTAAATTAAGCCAAATTGAATTATAGCCATTCCAGTCCACACAGGGATTTAGATTCATATGTTGAGGGCTCCCATCACATCAATTGAGCAAACAGCTGTAAAGAGCTGCTGACATCTCCCACATTTTTATTGGCACCTTGTTACCACAAGTTACTAATCCTACTAGATCTCCTAGACTAAAATCAGCAGAACAGAAGTTATGAGTGTAATTATCCACTGAAGTTTGGTCAGGTACCTTTGAAACCTTTCTTCATTAGCAGCAAATTCACCAGACTGCAAACAAGCAGTGGAGACAGCTGCACACATACTGCAGCAGCCCTGCAAGGCAGGTGATTACATCTGGTGGGGGAGCAGGATGGAAAACCAGAGTGACAGTATTTTAGATCAACCCTAAATTTCCCAAAATTAATCCCTGGGAGCCCCTGAATATCTCAGAATAACTCTTCAGTGAGTTCTCTAGATGGCTAAGTAATAAAAGCACATTAGAGAAATACTTTCCCATTGTTTTTGGAAGTTTGCTTCTCTTTATGGGTGATTTTCAAGAATTAATGTCTTTATGGCCGTAATAAAATCAATGCTGATTAAAACCAGGGAAAATCTAAACAAAGAAAATGGCTCAATTAACCAATTTTTCTTACATAGTTTATAATAAAAATTCTAGATTTTTAAGTAATTATTAAGACAAACTTATTTTGCTTGTTCCCTGTCTCCAGAGAATTCTGTCTTGCTTTGCCTGGATAGCTTTTGTCTGTGCACAGCCATTTCAGAAAATTCATTTACAAATTTCAGGTCATCCTCCCTCTCCAGCTTTCCTGCAGTAAGAGGGAGGGAGTGTGAGCAGCCAGCACCATACCCAACCAGAGAGCTGCACTGGATTGGAATGTACAAATCTTGTAGGGAAAAAGCCATTTAGATGTATTTTGTAGAAAATTTCTATTTAATAAATACTCAGCCTTCCTAGTTTTATTTTCCTGGTTCAGAGTTTGCCTTTCACAGACCAGTTTGTTTGGTTACACAAAGTTTTTAACAAGACCTTTACTAAAAACCTGTTTTTGATAGATTGGGGGTTTATTTCATAGAATCACAAGAGTTACTCAAAGCATCATCCAACCTGACCTTGAGCACTTCTAGTGACGGGACATCCAACCGTTTTCTGGGCAAGCTGTGCCAGTGCTCAGGCACCCTCACAATAACAATTGGTCCCTGATGTTCAGAGAAATCTCCTGTGTTTCCTTGTGTGCCATTGGCCTCTGGTCCTGCCACTGGGACCTGGCACAGAGCCTGTCTCCGACCCCTTTGCACCCTCCCTTCAGGTAGAAAAATAATTGTTGTAGTAAGAGAGATTACAAAAGTTCACTTGCAGAGTGGAATTAATTTCCTTTTAGTCTTTGGTGTTAAAAAGCCATGCTTAGGCCAATGAATTCAGACCAGTACCTCCATAAAGCTATTTAGTCCATCTTAGAACTGTCCATGAGAGCCAGATGACACCTTCCTCTTTCTGCTGACTTCCAGAGTACATCTAAACAATTAGCTTAGGTTGGACTCTTAACTTCTCCCTAGTTAAAACTACATAAGATCCTATCAGTTCCAGGCCCAGCCACCTCCTGGGGGAAGAACCTTTTCCTAAAATGCACCCCAAAACTCCCCTGGCACACATAGCCTTCCAGCATTATGCTGGCATCCATAGCAGAAATGGAAAGTATCACCATCCTTCGTGTAATTAAAATGCTCTGTGATTGCAGCTCATTGTAGGTTGTGCAGTGGTGTTGCTATTTCCTGGCTGAATATTTCTTGTATGTAACCAACAGCTCCAAAAGGGCAGATATTGCAATGAGACATCATTTCAGCCCTCAATGTTAGACCACTGTAGGTTTAGACTCATTTTTGCTGCTTGACCCAATAAATACTCCATGTTTCAGGTTCCTGTGAGAAAAGGGAAGGTGACTTCCCCTAGGTTATTCATTAATTATTATTTTTTATATAAATGGAAATTTTGAAGGGAGAAGGGAGGGACGTGTTTTTTTCTAAACACTGATCACAAACGCATAGAAATTAAAGGCAAAATCCAAACTCCATTTAGGCAGAAATGTAATTCTGTTAACAGTCAAGTCCTTAACAAGTTTCTGTTTCCTTCAATAAGTGAAACATTGCACAATAGGTAGCTCTGAGACAAGAAATTAACAGTTCTTTTCTCCGCTGCAATAAATTGGAACTATTTTCTCCCAGCCTGTTTGAAGTCAGTTTCATTGCACCACAAGTTGACTTAGGGAGTGAACCAAAACCCATTTGTGTCATCAGGGCTAAGATTTGCATCTCTTCACTTTAGACAGGGAGAAGTCAGACACCTCATCTGAGCTCCTTACCCCAGGCTCCTGTCAGAGTCAATGGAGGGAAGCCTTCTGAGACAGATTCATTCTATTTATCTCAGGATACATGAATCACCTTAAGAGGAACTTGTTGCTCTTCTCTGACTATAAACTGAGCCGTAGGGTGGCAGATTCAGGTTTAAGCAACTTGCTTGCAGTTATTTAACTTAGGGCACATGAATTTCACCCTGGGAAGCTTATATTTTATTTCTCCAAGCAGCAGACCTGATTTTATGTACCTCTAGTAGCTCCAAATATTCTTTGCAAGCCACTTCAGATGTGGAAACACAATCCTTGTCTTTATACTGAAAGATAAAGAATATGTTACACAGTTTTGCTATAAAAATCACAATTGTCTACAAGTAAAATACCTTCTAGACCCAAGAATTAAACTTGACTTCTGTCTTTGACTATTTTCACTTTGTTTTTTTCCCATTCACTCACCCCTCTGTACGTGATCTTGTACTTTCTCCTACTTCTGTGTGTTTGGGCAAGCTGTTGCATGTGCTGATGGGCCAGCAGGCTGCTTTCCCCTTGGAATTAGAAGGGATTTAAACTCTCTTTCCCATGGTGAGGGCACTGTTGGTTATCTTTCCTTTCCCCAGCTGCCAGCTTCCACAAAACTTGTCAGGACATCATATCTTTCAGACATCTATTCTTCTCAGTCAAATGTGCTTAAAATTAACCCATGTGCTCGAAAATGAGTTGAGGGAGGAAGAAGAGGATTTGAAGATACTTTTGGGCAGGACATATTCCTTTAAAATTAGATTATGATATGTTTCCTCTCCACTGTGAAATATGGTAAGATTTCTAGAGTAAGGGTACTTACAAAGGCAAGTCATACCTTATTTTTGGTACAGTTCCTCTCTTTTTGAGGCAATACCTCTCTTTGAGGAATATAGAAGCTACATCAAAATATATAACTATAATATAACCAACAAAAACACAATGATATTTTTCTTGGTGTACTGACAAAACAACTTTCTCAGATGTTCCAGTTTCTCTTCAGCTCTATTCTGCAGGACAGATATCTTCACATGTTTACTTTTTACCCAGTGGGCTTGCTTTTTTTATTTTTTTTATTTTTTTTTTTTTTCCTTCCCTGGGAATGCCTCAGTTTGTTATGCCCTGAAACACAAAGCATTAACAGCCTTTTAGAGAGTGCCAACACATGGTGGAGGTAGCTACCTGCTCTGTTTTCCATAAAACGGGTGTTAATGGGCTCTAGAGGGGTCCCTCAGTAAAGACACGGAGGAGTTCAAGCATTTATTGACTGGTTTGTATCTCATAGAAAAATTCGAAGTGGAACACAGGAGATGTAGAGAAAAGCCACACAAATGAGAAGTTACTAATGAAGTGTTTTTACAGTTGGGGTTCAATGTGTGAGCTTGTAAAAGCTGATTAACTGCTATTGTGTTTTCATCTAACTGGTTTGATAATTTGTTGGTTAAATGGCTCAGCTGAGAAACCAGTGAGTGTCCTTGGAAACATGCTGGTGCAAGAGTTAAAGCCTTGAATCCACACAGAGAGGGCAGGTTTATGTTGTGGATCCATGATCCACTTCTCTTTTAATAGGTGAAAGAAAGAATGAAAAGTCATATTTTGTTCCTATAGTTTTGCCTTTGAGCCTGCTTCAACCATTAACATTGAAATCCTCGTTAATTCCTCTTTTTCATAATAAAGGTGATTAAGTTGCCTTTATGTTGATTTCCTTCTAGTTCTTCTTTCATTCTTCAATATTTCTTTTTCTCATTCACTTTCTTTCCCCCTTTGTCTCTCTCTTTTTCTTCCACCTCCGTTTAATGACTCTGTTTAGAAGAGACTATTCTGGGCTGGATTAACAATTAACTCAAAACAGTTAACTATCAGATTAGTGCAACAACAATACAATACAGGAGGCTTGATGAAAAGGGTCTGGAAAAACTGCAAACATCAATTTTCAAAAGAATTACTGGAAATCTGAGGTAGGGGGGTGAATAGAAGATGTGGAAGTTTATCTTTCTTTTAAGGTCTGTTTTTCTAAAAAAAACATTCTGAATTCGAATCTTGTTGCTTTAAGATTGTAAAACCTGTTATCTAATGTGAGAACTGGGAATTGTATGGCTTTACTGAACGTGTATCTCCCTGAGCCAATAGATCCCTGCAAATCCTACTGATTTTAGTTTGGTGATGGACTTGACTGTCAGTAAAGCTGAGCTAGATCTTGCTGGCAAACAGATACTGAGTTAAATTAGTCATTATGAACAACAATTCCGTTTCTCAGACATCCCATAAAAAAATTCTGCAAATGGATTTGGTGTATTAAACTCATCTCTAACAAACTAAACAGACCATGCTCTTAAAGGGTGGGCTGACTGAAAATTCTGAATCAAGAAATCAGTGTGAAAAGTTGGGGGGGAGGGGTGGTCTTTGCAGAATAAAAAACAAGTAGCAAAGCCAACCCTCCCACAATAATTTGACTCCAAAAATGCCTGTGGGGCCCTGTTGGGGATTGCAGCTTCTGGTTTTTATGTCTTCCTCTAGCAAGATTTGGATTTTCCAGTCACATTGAATCTCTCTTGGTGCTCTAAGATGTAGGACCCCAGGACATGCCCACTGCCCCTTAGTTTGAGAAAAGAGCCTCTGTTCAACAGATCACAGAGAACTACAGCAGTGTTTCTCAGCTGAAATAAACTCATTTTCATCCATTTTTGGAGTAATAGTCTAAATAATTAACTTTATTCTTTTTCCATTTTCCAGTCAATTTTACTAAGAAAAGAAAAATCCTAGAAAAAGTCACACAGCCTTAGATAATGCTAAACATGTCAATTCACTTTTCCAGGTGCAGTTCAGAAAAATAGGGAGCAGATTCACAGTCACTACTTCAGTTTTGTTTTGTTTTGTTTTCACCAAAGGAAAAGGACATTAAAAATTAAAACAACAAAATAATTGAACAATTTTGTTTGTAATATCTGGAGGGCTATAGTGCAATATCAACTCAAACCTGGACGAATTTCAACACCTCATGAAGATGACCAAGGTCTTGTCTACTTTGATTTTTGTATTTCTAAAGGTGGCATTCTACTGCCTGATAACTCTCTCTTTAAATTATTATTTTTTTAACATCTAGTTATAATTGCATTTATTGTAATGCTAGCTTTCTGTCATGTGTGTGTGAATTTCAGATGACAGTCAGATGCCACCACCTCTGCAAACTCCCCTTGGGAGGCTGAAGACAGCAATTATACTGCCCATTCTCCTTCCTTTCTCAAGGTGGAACAGTCCCAATCCCTTCAGCCTTCCACAAAATATGCTTTACTCTCCAGCTCCTCTAAAAGCCTCCACTGGACACACTCCAGTCTCACAATATAAGGCTTCCTGTAAGCAAACACTGGGGAATAATCACTTCATCCAATCTACTGTTACATTTTTCTTAATGTACCCAGTACAAAGTCAGCCTCTATCACCATGAGGCTGCACTGCCCACTCCTCTTTGTCTCACTGCTCTTCAAGCACCCCTTGCCACAGACCTGCCCCAATGTCATTAACCCCAGCCTACACAATTTCATTAAATCTCTCTGTCCTGAGTGCAGACTTCTGAGTGTGCATTTCCTTAATTTCTAAGTCCTTGCCAGCTCATCCTTCCAGCTAAATTACTGCTCAGTGCCAGTCCTGCTCTCCAGGAGAGAGAGGAGCTGGGCCTGTTGAGCCTAGAGAAGGATAATGAGAGGGGATCTCTCTGATGCTTATAAATATCTGCAAGGTGTGTGTCGAGAGGATGGTGCCAGGCTCTGCTCAGAGGTGCCAGCAAAGGGCAGGGAGCAATGGCCATAAACTTAAACACAAATTCCAACTCAATGTGAAGAAGAAATTCTTTATGGTGAGGGTGACAGAGCCCTGGAACAGCTGCTCAGGGAGGTTGTGGAGTTCCCTCTCTGGGGACATTCCAAACCTACCTGGATGAATTCCTGTGTCACCAGCCTGGTGACCCTGCCTTGGCAGGGGCTTTGAACTGGATGTTCTCCAGAGTTCCTTTCCAGCCCTAAAAATTCTGTGACACTGTGATTTGGGTTTGGGTTCTCCATAAAGAATTATCACATCATTTTCTGCTGTACAGTAATTGAAAAAATATATCAAGGATGAAAAGGACCCCAGAGAAAAAAGAAAAACACAAACACACTTTTATGTATTTTGAAGCACAGAGAAAATGAATCAAACTGAGCCAGCAGAGAAAGACATAACAAGCCTGACTGTAAGTTCAGGACAGACAAATGGAAATCAAAAAGCAGTCATGACTTTTGAGCACCAAAATAAACAACCAGGACAAATCATGGAGCCTCCAGTTCTTGATGTCTTCAGATTATGTCCAATTGTCTCTCAATGTGAACTAATTCAGACAAATACAAATTACTGGTACTGACACAAGGAAAAGTAGATGAAATGCAATGGCCTGTAGAACGCAGGAAGAGAAACTGAATTATCTAATGGACTCTTCCAGGTTAAAGCTTTTGAATTTATGAATAATGTCTGGGACAAATCTGTTGCTGAAATAATACAGATGTCTGTAATGATCCCTGCTCATTCTATTGTGTAGCTGCTTTCCTTGCCAAATGTAACCACTTAATGTTTCCAGAAAAATGGGCACCAAGGTACACATCATTCCAGGAATTTTTTGTTCCAACAAGACTGATAATATAAATATTGCATTAAATTCTATGAGATAGATGCGGACACATGCAGGGCAGATTGACATCACTCTTACACTTTTTATCAACTTTTATTTACTATACAAACCTATAAACTGCTCCAAGGGCTCCACTCCTGCACCTCTCTACTCTGGAGCCAGGCTGGGAGAGCTGGGGGTGCTCACCTGGAGAAGAGAAGGATCCAGGGAGAGCTCAGAGCCCCTTCCAGGGCCTAAAGGGGCTCCAGGAGAGCTGGAGAGGGACTGGGGACAAGGCCCTGGAATGACAGGGCACAGGGAAATGGTTTTAAATCAAAGAAAGGCAGATTTATATTGGATATTAGGAGGAAATTCTTCCCTGTGAGTGAGGATGGTGAGGCCCTGGCACAGGGTGCCCAGAGAAGCTGTGGCTGTCCCTGGATCCCTGGAAGTGTCCAAGGCCAGGCTGGACAGGGCTTGGAGCAACCTGGGATAGTGGAAGGTGTCCCTGCCCATGGCAGGGTGTGGAAATTGATGATCTTTAAGGTCCCTTCCAACACAAACCATTCTGGGACTCTATTATTAACCAGACAACAACCTATTTCCACATCCAGCCCAATATTTAGTGTTTTACCTGAAAAGTAGTTGTAAAATATTTGAAACAATCTAGTCTTAGAGTTCCTGGACTAACTCCACCTTGCCCCTTTGTGGTGCAGAAGATTTTTTTAAACCTTGTCTATATGTAATGTTTCTGTTGCAAAAACAAACAAACAAAAATTCATTTTTACAGTTCAAATCATAGTTCTATTTTTTCCTGAAATCCTTCCTGGCAGAAGGATTTCTCCCAAGAATTTCACCCAATATTGCCGCAGAACCTTCAAATTTTTCAGAATGGAGTTAGGAAATTATTTCCCCAGTCTTGTGTTCTAGAAGAGAAACTCTGTGCCCTAAAAAAATAAAAAAGGAGCCAGCCACTTGTGTCTTGTGCTTGTGTGAGGGTTTCTGTAAATATAGTGAAATTGAAAAGTTAATTCCTGCTTTCATAGGAATTAATTTTTTAAAAAAAGTTCCTGAAATATGCACTGCCACCAGACAATCAAGAGTGAGAAAGAGAGAGAGACAGGAAGAGAGAAAAAGCTGGCTCCATGCAGGGCCTTTTTGCTTACAGCTATGAGACAGTGCTGCACTTTCTCCTAATAACCTTGACCTGCTTTTCCTGGCTCAGCAGTAGCATCTGTGTCACATCGGCTTAGCATCTGTTTATCAATCCAACAGCACAAACCTGATTCCTGCTCCTATTCTCTCTACTGCTCACCATGTTAAAATGACTGAATTAAACTGGCAGAATTCAAGAAAAAGGAGGCTGAGAGAACAGCTCTGTAAAAAGAAAAGGAAAGGTGAAAAAAAAAACCAACGTAGAGGAAGGGGAATGCTGTATGTGGGAGCTTCATTTATTTTTTTTTTTATTTATTTAGTCTCAATGTATTTAAAGGAGAAGTTTGGAATGAATAATCACTGCTAAAATCTCTTGTGCAGATTTCAGGGCCAAAGGCTCTCAAAGCAGAGAAGGCAGCAATCTTCTCAGACTTTTTTGAGAAAAGACCTGGCAAGTACAAGGATGTAATAAATTACAATCTGCCTGCAGTCTCTTCCTCCAGGTGAAAGAGCAAAACACCAGTGAATAGGATTTAGTGCAGATCTTTAACAAACAGGGTGAAAGCTATTGGGAACTCCCCAGTCTTGCCCCTGAGGTTTAGTTTGCCCCCTTTGGTACCACTGCTGCGTTCTTTCCAGTTCTGAGATAGAGCCACAGAATCATAGAATATCCTGAATTGAAAGGGACTGACAAGGATCATCTGTGTCATTCCTGAATCCCAAAAATCACGTTGCATGTGTCTGGGAGTGTTGTCCAAACACCTCTTGAGCTCTGGCAGCCTTGGGGCCCTGACCATTCTCTGGGGAGCCTGTTCAGTGCCCAACCACCCTCTGGGGGAAGAACCTGTTCCTGATATCCAAAATCAACCTCCCCTGACACAGCTCCAGCCCTTCCCTTGGGTCCTATCGCTGGCCACCAGAGAGGGAAGAGCAGGCACAGAAAGCCTCAGTTAAAACTGAGATGTCAAACAGTGCAATATTATTATTTATTTTTTATCATTGCCATGTTTGGATCTGAATGAAAGCAGAGCCCCACTGCGCTGTGCATGAACAATGCAGTGTTTATCTTCCAATCCCCCACCTGCACAGAAACTAAGGCAACAGGAAAAGGAAGGGAAAAAGAGAAGTGGAGAAATTCTCTGATCTGCTGGAAACAGCTTCATGAGTCTAGGGTATTGCAGACTTGAGTAAAGGTCTCATGAGTACCCAGTGTTTAAAGCATAAAACAGAATAGTAAAACAGACATATACCAAATTAATAAAAACACACAGAGTTTGGCATATCAGCACAAATAGCCGCAGCTTTGGGGTTATAGCTCCTACATAAAACCATATTTTTTCCAGTAGCACAGAGATCACTTAGTTCATTAATGTTGCACTGGGAAATGTTCTGGGTACTGATTTGGTCAGGGAATAAACCCAGAGACATGCTGTACCAACCTAAATTATTCTCTGGAAATTTCCCATGCTTTACTTCCCTGAGAAGTCTAAGACCAAAACCTGACAGTGTCGTGGCTGGGCACCAGTGGCGTGTAAGAAGTCCTTTTACAATTATATTTATACACATCATTATTGATCCTTCCTTCAAGTGCATGAATGGAAAATTTGGACTGCATCTACAGCAATGCAAGCAGAGCTGTTCCACTAGATTTTGTCCCTATATCCAAGATTTTCTGTTAGTAAATAAAAAAATAAAATAGATGGGAAGGAGGGATTCATTGCAGTTATACAAACTGCCAGCTATCAAAACCATATGAGTGGGTCTCAGTGTGAGGTAAATACATGATTTACAGGCTAATTCACTGCTCAGGCCACCTCCAGTGAACTTAGATTAGTCAAGAGATGAGTTTGAAAGAGAAAACATATGTAAACAATTGCTGAACCTCCAAAAGTTTCCAAACCAGCCCAAAAGGATTCTTCCACAGGGAAGCAAAGGATAAAATTATTTGGGCTATAGATCTGTGAGGGAGCAGACAGCCAATGCTGACTTTGATCCAAATTACAGTTATTCCAGAGTTCTTAATGTAACAGTGCACATGGGTATGCTGCAATCTTGAAAGAGGAACCCTTTTGCCTTTTTGTTTTTAACAGCTTTTCACTCTCTCTTCATTTTTTGTCTGAGAGCCATGCCAGAAACTCCTAGGAAAGCACACCCAATGTCATCGAGGTTGTAGGATTTCACCTATATTTCACACAGGAAGGCTTTATTGCCCCAGGGTTAGTCAGAATCCTTCCCTAGCTCATTTTTGCAAAGGCTGGGCTTGATTCGCATCAGTAGCTGTCCAGACTTCACTTCAGGATTCCTCATGCCTCAGGCTGGAGACAGAAACAGCAGGAGGTGAACAACAGGTTGGGTTTGAGATCTGGTGTTTATGGAAGCCTGGGTTCTATCACAACAGGATTACATTTGTATATAAAATAGGATATGATTTTGGGAAGATGATAACTGATGTCAGGAATAAAGTTAACTTTTATTTAGGAGGTTTTTTTTTGAGCAGACAAGAGGTAGTTAAAGCAAGAGTAATATCAGCAAGAGGATGTGAGAAAGACTATCCTGAGATATATTGATCTTTATTCCACTGTTAACAAACTCAGGTGTTTAGGCAAAGTGTGGGATATTACAAAGAGCCAGAGGTTTTGGATTTTATAATATATAATATCTATAGAAGGAATTTAGGTAAGGTGCCAACAGCTCCCACTGATTGCAGCCCTGCACATTAATTAAAATCTCTTTTACTAAAATCTTGTTGTATCTCTTGTGTATTAAAATTTCTTGTTATAACCAGCTTAGGAAGTTTTCCTATGGGGAAGTCCATGAGGAGATGTGGTTCACACAGCAGCCCCATATGTGTCACTTGCCCATTAATCCTCACCTCCATCAACAACTTATGGAATCCCTTATAATTATTAATTATAATTCTTATATTTGTTTGAATCAAGAGGTAGCAAGAGGAGAAAAATAAGAGAAAATTCATCTCTACATGCCAGTCAGGTATAATATTCCCAAATCAAGCCAAATTCAGCAATATTGACTGGGCTGCCAGACAAGCTGAAGAACAGCAAGGATCAGGCACTGGGATGGAGCTGGGGTTGCCATGTGGGGGGAAGGAACCAGACACACTGCCAGGGACCACGTGGGACAGGGGCCACGCTCCTGGAGATACAGGGGGACAGGGCATCGTTGGCTCTGTTCCATCTGGAATGGATTTTACTTGGTATTTCTGCAAGTTTAGGAATGGGGATCTCACCTGACTGTGGATCATGTAAATGTTTTATGGTTGTGAATGTTTTCCTGTCTTCCTATGAAGCCTGGCTGAGGTATTTGAGAAAGCAGGAGATGTCACAGATCAGCGACTCAAACAGGCTGAGTTACTTCCTGAGCAACACTCCATAATGAAAAAAAATAAATATATAACAGAAGGAAATATCTTTTTAATGGGAGGCTTCAATTTGGGAGACATATGCAACCAGCAGTAAACTTCTCTTCAGATTTAAGAAAAATATAAAGATGAATTAATTATGGGCTGGCAGTTGGTCGTAGCCTAAGGACCAACTGTTATTATTAGATTGCACTCCATACAGAGAGAGGACAGGACAAACTAGTAATAAATACACTTGACTCTCCAAAATAATTCATTTCTCAAAACTGGAAATTACAAAGAGATTTAAAAGGTAAAAAAAAAAAAAAATCAAAAAAATGAGAAAGAACTTTGGGATTTTTTAAGATGAATTTATGAAGCTATGAGACCAAGTTGTGTGAAAGTAAAACTTTGTTCAAAGGCAAAAGAAATGCACTAATTAGAAATAAGAATGCAACATGTGACAACTGGAAAGAAAGAGATCCGAACACACACAGCAATATAAATTAAACATTATAAAGTGTAGAAAATTGATAAGGGAAGCTAAAGACATCAAAGAAAATCCCATGGTTAGTAGGATTAATGACAATGAACTTAATTTTTAGGAATAATTAAGAACAAGCTAAATCCTACAAATAGCATAAGACCATTTAGTAATGGAAACTGCAAAAGTGTTTAAACCCTACAGTGACGGGTCAGGTCTCCATACGTTTCTGTTTATCTAATAAGGTTTGAACAATTTGCATCCTCAAAGAATTTATACACCAAGGAATGCTCTATATCCTGTAATTTTAAAAGTCATTATTAAATTAGTCTTGTGGCAACTTTTCTAGTATTTTTTCTAGGGTCAACTTCAAAGTAATCAGTCTATCCTTCTTGTCAGTTCATTTATCTCTGTTTTTAAATTTACTGATATGACACCAGCATATTTTCCTTTTCTAGAATTTCTTTGTTATGCCAATATTGTTAAAAATTATTATCAGTGATTGACTGTGTGATTCTGTGATGAGATTACAAGATCATTTGATAGACTGTAGGTAACCTAATATTTCAGAAGACATTTGAAATTGCTACCACATATTCTAGCACACACCAAAAAAAAGCCCACTAAGAACTTTAAAGAAATTCCATAACAGGAAAGCAAGTGTTCAATGGAACAAAAAAGGACAATAAATATTAAAAACATAGGTTTCAGAGGAATAAGAAGTAAATAAAAGGTGTTTCAGATCGATTTGGTTTCTCAACAATTGCATGATTTTGAAAATAAGCATAAAATAAATGTTAAAATACGTTAAAATCAACACTAAAAAGCACAGAATTATAGGGTTAAGCAACTAGACAGGACATCCTAAGTACCTCAATAAACCAGGTTCAAAACAACTGCATATTGTAATACAGTTGCAAGATTTGTTCATTCCCTGTTAGATCTTCTGGGATGTTATTGCTGAGTGCAGAGAAATGTGTAATGTCTTGTAGCCACGCGGGTTTTCTGAGCTAGAAGGGACCATTACAGCCTGACCTCAGGTATAACAGGGCTTCTCCAGATATTCTTCAGCCTGTGGTCCAAAACATTGCTGTCTTTGCTAAGAACGATGTAAACACACCATTCAGGAAACCTGAAACTGATCTTTGATTGCTAAACCAGCCAATTAATTAGAATTTAGAAATGAAGATTAAATAACACAAAAAAAAGAAGCTTCCTTTCCACTTCTGTCAACAAGGACAACTGTCAGCTCTCCAGCTCTGTCTATAGGATGGACTGGCCCTAAGTAATGTAAAGTACAGTGGAAATCATGCCAGTGTTTCACAACAGCTTTTTTATCAAATAGTTCTTGTATCAAATAAAAACCTTTTATACAACAAAAGCTTTTGGTTTTCTTTCAGTAAGAGTGTTAAAATGTGATCCTAACTCACTAGTTTAGTTCTATTATTTTAGTTATCCTTTACTTCAAGCCAGTGAAATTTTAGGTGATGTTTTTAGCTTTCCCATCAGCAACCACATTCCCCATTGGGTCAAGTGGACACCAGCATCACTTGATTTTCCTCTTAGGGTGACACAGCCACAAACACACACTCACAAAAAGAGAACTTGATCAAGAATGGAAGCCACAGGCCCCTGTTTTTGCAGTGTTTTCTGAACTGGCAGCACCATATCTTCTTTAGGTAGTACAGTCAGTAAAACATGAATTTCCAGTTCAGAGCACCGCCTTTTCCAGTCTGAAACTTGCCTGGTCCTAGAACAGGATGGTTGTAAATTTTCTTTTTCTCCTGACTTCTTGTTTGAATACTCTCAAATGCCTCATGTCACCAAGGACCTGACCTGCTCATGCCCTAAATTAGAGTATCCCCAAAGCTACCCTAATTTTCCCCATTATGCTTCTACAAGGAGGAGCTTGTTCTAATGACAAGGAAAGTGTGGCTTGAAGGAATGTCCCAAATAGTGTTATTTTACCTTTGCTCTTGACACCAAAGAGTGGTTTATCCAGGAACTGCTAAGCTTGCTCTTCACCATCTGGAATTAACCCACACAGAAGAAATTCCCAAGGGGATGGTTAAGCTGGTTTTCCAAGTGAAAAACAGCCTCAGCAAAGACCAACATCTGGCCAAAGTATCCTGTCATAAACCTACGCTCACTGTGCATAATAAACATGGCTCACTGTTATTCTTGGTTTATTTTTTTCTGTCACTTGAGATCATAAGAGGGGGGGGAAAGTAATAGATAGAGAGGAGAGAGGAAGACAGAATTGGTGTGATGAAACACACCAGTATTTCCAGAAACTGTAAATCTAAAATGACATAAATTTACTTCAGAACAGTCGATAGCAAGATTTTCTAAAAGACCTGGGAGTTTGTACTACATTTTCAATCAGTCATTCTCATCTGCTAGAAAGAGCACCTTATCTTGCAAAGGTTTCTGGAACCATCCAGCCTTCACCATTTTATTGTAAATCATAAGAAGCACAGACAAAAAAAAAATCACTATTTTTCTAAATTTTTGTACTCCACATGTCCTTCTGGCCTAGAACAGACAGGGTTTATCACATTGGTCATCTGCAGTACTTGCAGATTCCTGAACAGAGAAATCCAGGTTAATATCTTATAAATTTATTCTTATCTCCAACCAATTTAGCACTTCTAACACAATTAAGAGTGTGGAACTACTTATGCATCCCAAGCTCTAGGCAAGCATCTTCCCTACCCTATTTATTCATGTGGAAAGGTCTGTTTGTTCAAATAATTTGCTTCTCAGTGTCTTTTCCAGCCTCTTTTTGATAATCAACCTCTAACTTTATGGTAACCTTCCCACAAAAGCAATTTTCCACATAACACTTTTCCCACCAGCTCTGCCCTCCCTCATAATTGTTCATTAGGAATACATTCATCAGCTCCAAAGTTTAAAATAAAATTTGCTTTCCCTCTCATTTTTTTTTCCTTTTTGTTTTCTGACACCCTCCCAGACCTTCAACTTTCACAGGCATTCTCCACACCTTTGATTAGCACAAGGCTTCCCACCAGCATCCCATTCCTTGTCCATGACCTCCTGCATTGCTTTTTCCTGTCCTTCCACCTGACTCCCTTGATTTAATCTAAAATCAGGTTATTTCTACAGTGTAATACCAGAAAAGTGAAAAATCTTATTTTAGTATCACCTTGTGTTTCTTTTGTACCTTGAGCTTGATTCCAAAAATCCTGACAGTCTTGCAACATTCCCTCAAGAAGTTCCCTTAATTTTTGCACCAGCCTTCTCTTTGTGAAAAATTCTTATGTCTTAAATGTCCTCTACTTTCTGTATCTTCTATTATATATATTTTTATATGATATCTATTATCATATTCAGCATTATTAAATTAGGCTTATGCAATTTTTTTTGCATTATTATTGGGTTTTGTTATTTCTAACATGAGAAGAACATGTATAAAAACAGGTTTTATTCCTTTTTTTTCCTCTTAACAACCTCATACTTGGGCAATACCTGAGCTTTTGGTTTTCCTCTAATGGGGTATTTATTCCTCTGAGACACTGGTCAGCCAGGAGAATATTTATGTGGCAATAAAAAACTTTAACAGAGGGTTGTTTGGATCTAATAGTCTCAGGTATTTCAACACATCTTTGCTTGTCATGTGTCATGCTGAATTACATCGTGGCCTGCATGTGCAGCAACCCATAATGTAACCCATGTAATATAGTTTGAAATGTAATGTAGTGGGAAGGGGGCTTAAAGGGAAAAATCACTTTTTCGTGCTGGATAAAAGCTGTGGACTAAGAAAGCAGCTTCAGACTATTGGGGAACTGGGAAAAATTAAATGATAGCTCAGCAACAAGCCTGCAAAGAAATCTGCAATAATGGATTAAATGTAACACATTACATCAATATTAATAACTTCCATTAATATTTTTCCATTTTACAGCACAGATCATTTTTTGTCTGAGTCATCCAATGACTACTAAATGTTAATTCATGCCTGGCAAATTCCAAATTCAATTCTTATAATTAAATACAAATGCAGAAAGGTAAATAAACATTCACAGAGGATAAATGTCTGGCTGGGACACAGGGGCAGAGCTATGGAGAGAAACCAGGTGTCCTGATTCTCAGGACTGAGCTTTAGCCTCTTGGTAACATCTTTTGCCTCCAATCATGTGCTTATACTGATGTATCCTGCTTCAGAAAGAATTTGCTTTTTTACTCAATAGTCTGGGTGTGTTGGGGAGGAAAAGCAAGAAAGGGTACAACAGATTTCCATTTGAGGTAAAGGAATTAAAAAGTCCTTCTGTTCTTACAGAGGATCTGATTCTCTAGGGAAATGATGCTATTTGCTTTGATGAGGGGGTGGTGGGGTAAGGAAAAAAGGAAAAAAAAACCAACCTGCTTTTTTCTGGCAGAAATGGTGAAATTTCACCCTTCAGCAATTTGGTGAAAGCTGATAGCTCTGGACACTTCTCAGCCTGGGTAGCACAACAAAAGGCTGCACCATGAGAACTGGCAGATGCAAGGAGAGAGAGAGGAAAAAATTAAATTACACTTTAAAACTGTTGGCCAGGCTGTCCAGCTCAGGGAATCTGCTCTGCCATCCTCCCTGCTTGCACAGGGCTGGTGAAAACTGAGAGAGGAGAGAACTGAGCTCATTTTTGCCAGCTGGGAATCCAGCACATGATAAAGCAGGTCACTGGGAACCACTGGTACTAGGGGAGGATGTGGTTTAATTAACCTGTCTCAGGTGCAGCTCTGCCCTGTCTGAAACAAGAATCACATCACAGGGCACAGCAGCAAGGTCTAGCTCACCTTGGATCTGCAAATAGAAGCAGGGCCATGAAACAGCTTTGGAAGTGAAGGATATACAAGCCAAGCCACAAAGAATCATGGTAGGAAACCCTAAAAAAGTGCAAAATGTGCTAGTTTTAGTTTACACAAATCAATTGTGGAAAGAAGTTACATTGCATTTAGATCAAGACTATTCAAGTGAACAATCCCTATTGACTATGCTTCTTTTCCTTTTAATTTCATGATTAATTAAAAGATTAATATTATTATTATTTAATTATTACATCATAATTACTATATAATGAAATATATTCTTTTCAAAGCAGAGCATGCAATTTGAATTGCTAATATAAAATTAAAATTAGCATTGCAGATTATTATTATTATTATCATCATCATCATTATCCTTATAAGAATTATTAAATTTCAAATCAAATTTCAGGACTGTCTGGCTTCTATATAAGTAAAACTTTCAAAGGTTTTTCTTTTTAGAATGGAAATGCAGGTCTCTATTTTTGGGACTTATGCAAGGCCACTGTATCAGAAAAGCAGTAACCATTTCCAAAAGCATCACCAGTTGGCCAGGGGAGAGCAAGCTTGAGTTTAGGAAAATAAGTTACTCCCCTTGTTTCTCTCCTTTGACTAAAAGGGGGACTGGAGGAAACAGGTTCCAATAGAGCACTTATGGATCTGTTCAGTCACTCACAAGCAGCTTGTGCCATCTGAGACCTCATAGGTTTCCCCCCTGGCCTCCAGCTGCCACTCCAGAAGGCTGCTGGTTTCCATCAGCCCCGTGTCCTATCTGTCAGTGCTGTGCAGATGTCTTGGATATCCAGAAGTGCCTCCAATGGCATGAGAAGCCTGTGTTAAGGCAACCGAATTCTGCTGCTCTAATAGGATTCAGCTTCAGATTTAGACAAAGCTCCAGATTCAGTTATTAAACACAGGCGTCTGGTGACGTTTGAGATGCTCCAGCATTCCTGAGACATCTGCACAACACTGGCAGATGTGGCAGAAGCCTTGCAGGAGACCCACAAGGTCTGGGGCAGAAATTGGAGGCCAAATGGAAAAACTTACAGTGCCATGAGTGGCACAATGTGTGTAGTGAAATGAATCTTTAATCTAGTCAACATAGCCAACAGTCTAGTTGACTGTCCAGATGATTAGATCACAGAATCACAGAATAATTAGGGTTGGACAGAACATCTGGAGATCATCCAGTCCAACCTCCCTGCCAAGGCAGGGTCACCTAAAGCAAGATACATTGGGAACACATGCAGGTGAGTTTTGAATATCTCCAGAGAGGGAGGATTCAAAACCTCCCTGGGCAGACAGAGGTGTCTGCTCCAAGATGAGATTGTTACCTGCCCCAGCTCTGTTGGCTGTATTGATAAGATCTCCCTTGACTTAATGGGAACATCAGTTCCCAGTTCATGTAAAGGCACTGCTTGGACAGATGTGGTTCTGAAACTGAATTGAAGCTCAGTGTTTGCTGGATGAATCTCCTCTTCAGAGTTTCGGGGTGAGCATCTCTACTGGGAAGTCCCCACTACTTCCACTGGTCTCTCAGGCACTCACACATAAATAACATGGAAAGGGATGACATGTTTTGTTAGCTCAGAGGTGGAATTCTCTTTGAGTTCTGTTACAGATTCATAAAATTATAGAATGGCTTGGGTTGGAAAGCATCTGAAAGATCATCCAATTCCACCTCCCTGCCGTGGGCCAGGACACATTCCACTAGACCAGGTTTCTTCAAGCCCCAGCCAACCTCTCTTTGAGCACTTCCAGGGATGGGGTATCCAAAATTTCTCTGGGCCACCTGTGCCAGGGCCTCACCACCATCACAGGGAAGAGTTTCTTCCTAATATCCAATCTAAACCCACTCTGTTAGTCTGAAGCCATTCCCCCTTGTCCTGTCAGTCCAGGCCCTCGTAAAAGCTCTCTCTCCATCTTCCTTGTCATCTCCTTTCTGGTACTGGGAGGCCAAAATTAGGTCACCCTAAGGCCTCCTGTTCTCCAAGCTGTGTAATCCAAATTCTTTTAGCCTTTCCTCATAGGAGAGGAGCTCCATCCCTTTAATCATCTCTCTGACTCTCTTCTGGACTCACTTCAACAACCCAAAGTGTTCTCTGTGCTGGGGAACCCACAGCTGAATGCTGGGGTCTCACAAGAACAGAGGAGAGGGTCAAATCTGCACCTTTAGGGCTCAGCAGAGCTCTCCTCTCTAGTAGATTCTGCATATCCCACTTTATACACTTGTGGTAAATGTTGTCACTTGAGTCCACGTGAGGCATTTCTTGTGTATCTACAACAGATTGAAGGTGTTTCTCTGAGAGAAGGAGTGAGAAGAGTTGTGTAGACATTCTCTGTAGCCTGGTAAAATGTTATTCTCCTCAGGAAATGTCACATCCTGCTGAACATCAGTGTCTTTCAAAGCATTCTATCTCTGCCCTTAATAGGCAGGATGTCTGTGTCTGTACTTCTGCAGAGACTATACTTGGGGCAGATTTGAGATTATTTTAACTTCCTCAAAAAATCATTAACCTGGTTGAAACAAGTTTTTTTAGATTTTTCAGATTTCAGGTCCTGATGGGGTCTGTGGGCAGGTTGTGCCCTTGGGAAATTTGGTCTCAAGGAGCTAAGCTTGAGAAACACACATGGCAAACAACTCCTCCAAGACCTCACTCTGCACATATGTAGCCAATGAAATTTTAATATTGAATAAAGGAATCACTTTGAAATTCCATCTACGCAGCCTTTTCCTTCCTTTACAGCATTTCAGGGGTAACACAATAGCCAAGTAATGCAATAATAACAAAAATAACTCTAACAAGCTATGCTTGATTCCATTGCAGCACAGCCTATAAGGGCAATCTTTTCTTTCTTTTAATAATGCTTTTATTGCACAAATTTAACAGAATTATGCCCTAATTATACCGGATTTTTTTTTTTTTTATTTGCCACTGGGAGGAAATATAGCAGATGAAGCTCTTTGAGAGTGCATGGTTCATACAGCTGTATTAAATACTTCCAAGTGCTGTCTTTATGGTTGTTAACAAGTCAGGACCAGACACGCTTGCATTTTCTGAGTGCCTTTGAGGATGGCACGGATTATACTTGTATTTTTATTAGAGCTGCTCAACTCATTCACTGAGAAATAGTGTCTAACCGTGTTTTCAAAACTGGCATCTGTAACTCAAAGAGAGGTAAACTGACACCTAAAACCAGACAAATTGCATTGCACAGAGTTGGGGCTCTAAAAGTTAGTTGTTTCTGTCCAGTCTAGACCACTTTGTTTGGAACCAACACATGAAAATAAGTAATTCCTGAGGGGCTTTGTTTCTCTGTAGTACACAAGTCCCAAAATGGGTTCTCCAAAGATCCCTACTTCTTTCCATCAATTTTAAGCAGTCTGTGGTGACTAGTTCATGGAAATCTAATATTTTAACATGTAAATTTGGATGAGATGAATCCAAAAAAAAAAAAAAAAAAAAAAAAAAAGATTAATTCAAGCTAAATTAGCAGGCAGGGTAAAGAAAATCTGGTGAAGTCTCCCCAGCCTGAGTAGCTTCTGCATCTTCCTCTCCCAGCCTAGAGACTGAATGGTTCATTCCTGTCCTGCTGCAATCAGTGCATGAGCATTATCCTCCCCACAGATCACGTTTCAAGCTGGCAGCCTGGGGAATCTAGATTTGGAATCGCTTTGGTCTTGTGATATTTTGAGTGTCAAGTGTGAAACAGGTGCTTGATTTGCATAAAATTATGATCACACATGTTAACCCACACCAAAGCAAGTAAGGCAAAATTGTTACCTGAAACCAAAGACACACAAAGTAACCAGTTTTCAAATATAGGTTTTCAAAAGCCATAGCTTATATCATCAGCTCCTGTCATTGGTGTAAATCCAGAATGACTCGAATAGTTCCACTGACGAAACAGGTGTTGGCTCTTGGACTGTTGGCAAACCCAGCAGTCCAGGTTCCAGTTACTGATCATTGATAAGTCTCAATAAAGTTTTTAATAGTCAAATGTTTTGTCTAAATTTCCAAAAGATGTCTCAGCAGGTAATTTACATTGAAAAGATAATTCTGATTTCTTTTCTTTGGCTAGATTGTCCAAGAGGAGCTTACACTTCATCATCCTTGGGAAATGTTCCTAACACTTCACTATCATTGTAGCACAAAATGATCTGGAAGAGATCCCAAAAAAAAATCAAAATTCCATTTAGAATTAGAAAATGAAAACATAGAAAATGAAAACATGGAAAACATCAGTGTTTTTGATTTTTCTTCCTAGTCATGGCTAGGCAAGAATAGGAACAAGAGATGGATAAGATCAGCCAGTTAATATCACTTCTCGGGTTCCCAGTTTTGCCTGGGAATATTTTCCTTGTGGATTGAAGAGTGTTCAGCTGTCAGGGAAAGCTAGGTAGGTGGTAATTCATAGAATCACAGAATCATTAAATTTAGAAAAGACATCTAAAATCATCATGTCCAGCCACCAGACCAGCAATTCCAGGCCCACATCTAAATCCCTGGGAAAAAAATTAAAGTGACAAAGTCTAAAAGATCACAAGTATAAATCATTTAATATGTTTTAATTAAATTATATTTTTGCTAAAACTCGGAAATTATCAATAATGATCAATCTTCTTTTTTATTATTTTAAGAATTTATGAGGAAATAAGAAATTTCTAGGGTCTGTGGAGAACCAGAAGTCTGTGTGCTTAGTCAAAAGTACAGAATAAAACAGTTCTGTGTGAAAAAAGATGCCTCATACAGACCAGTTAGCTCAAAAAAAAGATGTTCTTTTGGTTCTGCATTTACTCTGCAAGGCTTTGACTTCAATTCCCATCTCTACCCTATAATTTCTTTGTGACTTGCTTAAAACTTTTGTCATCCCTTTATTTTTGATTTTTCATATTTACGATGGGAAAAATAATAGCTCTTTTCCCCGTGAGGGGGTGCATTGCTCGTTATTGTTTGAAAGGCGCCTTTTGGGGATGTTTTAAGTAGAATCAGTCATCTCTTGAGGCCAAAATGACCTCCCCTGGTCCCTCCTGGCCCAATTTCCTAAGCCTCTGTGATTGCTTTCTAGATGCTGCAGCAACAGGGAGCATGTGATGACCTAGAGAGATACTTTTAAATGACTCAACCAACAGAGCATCTCTGGGTACCTCTGGGACTCTCCCTCACAAATGATCTAACACACACTTAAGAAGTTTGTCGAGACATCCAACCTCATTTTGCTTTTGCTCAATTTCATCTTGTTGCCCCCAGTTATATGAATCCATGAGCCACCCTGAAGGATCCCTGTCCCTCCTCGCTGCGCGCATCCTTCAAATGCTCGCGGAGCTGCCAACATCTTCCCACAACACAGTTGGGGACAGCAGGGACAGGCACCTCTTGGAGCCCCCGAGCTCTCAGGAAGAAAGAACACTGCCTGCAGAGATGCCCATGTGGATTTTCTATATTAGAGCAGCGAGCACCTGAGGAGAAACCCACCTGGTGAGTGAGCTTGCATTCATTTAAATAAAAAAAAAACAAAAAAAGGAAGAAAGAAAAAAACATCAAATGGTGTTTGCCTTACCATCTTAATTCAAGCACTTAATTAAAGCCAACAGAGGATTCTAAAGTGAGGAGAAAAATTAGAGCAACAACTTTTTAATTATGCTGTAGGCATTTTCTCTCTTCCTTATTCTTCCTCCTAAAATCAAACAACTCCACCTCTAAACACACATTTAGACAAAGATGATAGAACAATATTATTATGGGATACAGCTTGCTTAGTGCTTAGCAAGCAAGTACTGCAAGTTGTCTGCACAAATCCATGACCTAAATAGCACAATCACCCCTTTCCAGGGATCCCCGAGTCATGGGAACACAGCAGAAGAAAGAAGGGATAGAAGGCAGCTTAAACAGCATCTCCTTCCAGGAATCTCTGCCAAATGGAAAATCTTCCCAGTAATGCAGAAGTGTTACTCTTCCAGTGGTACAGCAAATTGCTGACTGCCTTCAGACAGTGGGAGAAATGAAAGCTCCTGGTCATCTCCTTCCTGTCCTCATCTCCTGGAGCAGCACAGCTCTAGCCTGGCTACAGCAAAGAGCTGAAACTTTAATTTGCTGCACTGCCCACTCTTGTTCTGCAGTGTTACTGGTCGCATAAAACAATGTTTTGCTTTTACAGACAGCAGGGGATTTTATATTTCTTGGGATGGATGGGGGAGCGTTCCTGTGGACATGGGCAAGGTTTAAAAGCTATAAAGGCTGCTTCCAGAACCCCACAATGGCTGGGGATACTTTTAGGTCTTCCTAGGATTAAGTCATGGTACCAGAGCAAGAAAAAAACTTTAACTCTGTCTTCAACCAAACTCCTTTGGGTATTTTTACTCCTTCCTGAAGAGATGGAACTTGACCCAGACAAAGCATTGCAAGGCTTTGAAGCTCTTATTTTCATAACAGAAATGTGTGAAGCTCTAAGATTACTGTATTTTTCAGCTCTGTCTGGACTGATAAACTCAACAGGGTTTGGACATGGCCTAAGCCAGGGTCCTTGTGTTTCTGTACTGCTTAATTGTTATGACACTCCTTGCATGGATGTGACCTCTGCCAACTCCTGTTCTCCCAGACAATGCCCCAGCACGTTTCATGGGTAAGCCAGGACAGCCCTAGAAAAATCCAGTTTTATTTGGAGAAAAAAATAGAAATCAAACCTGAAATGTAAAATATGCAGTAATGATCTTCACAGTCATGTGGGTCTAACAGTTTTTCCTTTTCTGATTTATTTTTGCTTAATTTCTCTTAAAAAACAGGAAAGTCTAATGAGGTTACATTTGGTATCATTCTTCTGTGCTCTATGAGCCTCTTTGACATTTCACAGAATTTCATTGCTCTGTTTTAGCTACTCACTTGTAATCATCTAGTCTGTTATTATTGTCTATCTCATTTATTTAAATATCAGGAATGGGATTTTTCTGAGAAAAAGACTTCTGGATTTGGATTTCAGCATTTTGCTCTCACTGGGTTATATTTATATCTGAAAGGATGGGGACAGAAAAAAAAGGAGAAAGAAAAAAAAAAAGGAGATGTAGAGGCAACATCAGTAAAACACATGCTAATAATGTGATCTTCCCTCCAAAGGGTGAGATGGTCTAGATACTACAAAATAAATACAAATAAATAATTTTTATAAGCCCCCAAAAAGGTTTTAAATCTGAAATTCAAAAGAAAATGCCAAAAAGAATCAAACAACCATGGTAAATATCCCATCTACCAGATAATTCAGTAAGGCAACGCTTTCTCATTTCCAAACCTATCACTTGAAAACTTCTAGCTGTGTAACCTTTTTAAATTTACCTTCTTTATGTATTTAAATGTTGTTTTTGAGGAGACTCAGGATCCAGGATAAATCATTTTCTATCCTTTTGCAATAGGCTGTAAAGAGAGTGACTGCACAGATGCAATCCTGCAACTTCAACACCTCTGCCTGGCTATTGGCTGATTTCTCACTCTCAGTATCAAGGTAGAGAAATAGCCTCAACAGTTGCCTTTCTTTTTTATGATCTTTGTCAATAAAATGACAAATATGGAGCATCTGTCAAAATTGCATTTCCATTTTCATTTGTAAACGTGGGAAACTTATTGAGAACAAGGAGACAGTACATAACATGTCGAACCTTGCTCTGAAAAATCATCAAATACCTCCTGAGAAATTGTAAAAATTTCCTTTCTATTTTGTAATGTTAATATTAAAAATAATTTCTTGAGAAGAAGTGATTTCCAGAGTTGACATAAGACAGTAAGTTTAGTCTTGTGGATGTGATTCACAAAAATATCTGAGAGAGATATAAATCTATTCCCAGTCAAATCAGTAGTAAAAAGCTCAGTCAGAAAAGGATAACACTGATTATTTTTGGAAACTTTCATTCAATGATTCAGTGTGCTCTTTGACACATCACCCTACCGAGCTTTTTAAGTGGGCCCAGCAATTATCTGCCATGAGCCATTAATGAATATATTCACTTAACAGCTCATGACCACGAAACAAATGTATCTTTTCTACTTTACACAGCCACCCCAGAACTAAAGAAAGGTATAAAACTGTCTGCCTGTGAGACTGATGCCCTTATTTAATCACAGAACATGGGAAGCAATTACAATCATCTTTCCCACATTGTCCAAAATATTACACTTATATCCTGGTGCTTAGGATCAAAGAATATCTCAGTTCCTTGCCCTCATATCCTCATTCAGTCTTTGGCTTTGTAGATGGGTGTGCCAGAAAGGGCCCCTCATATTCCCAGTCACAGGGATTATTTTTGTCATCTCAACTTTTGTCCAGAAGATACTAAAATAAGAAAGCTTATTTATTCCATGCACACAAGTTAGGCATCACCCTCACCCTCCCCAGTCTGATTTTTCAAATCATCTTCAGTAAATAAATTATGGAGGGTTTTGCAATAAGATTAACTTGGGAACAGCACTTAAAAGAGAATATATCTTTTCCCTCTAACCCTTATCTTGCTGAACAATCATAATGGTTTGGGAAGTGAAAAAGATAGGATTACCAATGCTGAAAAGTAAGAAAGTGCCTGTCGCACTAATCTGAAAGAATTTGGATTATTATGTGGATTACCTCCGTAAACTTGTGTACACTGAGCTGGTGACGGTGCTGCGTATTTATACCCAAGGCAAAGGAATAAAATCCCAGGCATAAGCAAGTGTGCACACACTGCTGCAGGAATCACAGAGTGAATTGCTTCTGTAGGAATCAGAGAGGTACTCTGAATGCTGGGAAAAAAGAGACTCTCAGCTGCCTAACAACCTTAAAGACAAGGAACAGATAAAAGGGAAGGTACATCTCCGAGCTGAAGACCCCAGACATGAGATGGATTTTCCTCTCTCTTGTGTTGATGGTATTTTCGAGGAGATAGTACAGGGCTGAAAAATTTTGGAATCTTACAGCAAAATTTCCTTTTTTGCACTGGAAACTCTGTAGAAAATTATCTTTGAGCAGGGCTTTGACTGTAATATTCGGGGAGAAAATAAAGTAGATTAAAATTTTCTTTTAAATCCTTTAGGAATAAAAGGTGCCTTCATCACAAGTTATGGATAGTGCACATATGATTATCCTGAAATTATGAGCCTGAACTAGGCTTTGGCCATACAAATGTAATTTTTCCAGTTGTCTCTGTTATTTTACAAATGTATCCTAATTTCTTATCTTTTCCCAACTCTATCTTTGATACTCTCATGCTCTATTTTCCTCTCTCCTCATTGTCTTCCTCTTATGGGAAGAAATTTTAGATGACATCTCCAGCCACTCTTTTTTTCTTCTGCTGCAGGATAAACTTCTCACTCCCACTGGAAAGAATTGGCACATGGGATGCTGGTGTCCCATGGTTGTTCTTCTGTGTCTTTCAGTAACCCTCAGTGACTTCCCTGCCTCACATGTGTATTTTCAACCCTTCCACATGCACATTCCCAATCATGCTTATTAATATCCTCCTGTTCCCTACAGCTCTTCAAAATTGTCCCCAGGAAGAAACAAAACAAACAAAAAAAAAAAAAGAGGAAAGCATATTTCCAGACAGATTTGCCTTTGCCTTTAGGATATTCCAAACTTGCTAATCTCAGAAAAAACACTCAAACACATTTCACCTGCTTTTTGTTGTCTGCACTGCACTTCCAAATTTCCTCCTGTACATTCCCTTTCCTTTCAAAAAAAAAACAGTTTTAAGGGTGTGATTACTCACTTTCTAAGGATGTAAACAATCTCACACCAGAGTGGTCTCCTCCCTGCTTCCATTACAGGGGATCTAATCAGATCCAACACAGACATCTGCGTTATAGACACCTGAATTGCAAGCATCTACACTTAGCTGAATGTCACACTAAAGCTGAACAACATGAGCCATCGATCTGTCCAAATGTCCCAAGCAACTAATAGTGCACATTCTCCCTTGGTTTACACCCCTAGGTAAATTAATGACACCTAGCAAGACAAAATTAATCTTATTTTCAAAGACTAACATCACGCTATGAAATCAAAGGCCGAGTTTTACTGAGACATCATTGGAAACTTGGCATAGTTTTGTTTTCTATTTTAACCTCAATGCTTTGACTCCATCCACACTGAACAGATTGTGAACCTCTGCAATTGAAGAGAATTTCTATCACATCATTTACCTGCAGGTTAACATGGTGATATAAAGATATGAAGGGAAGTCAGTACACCCCTTTCCTTCATTGAATATTAATTGGAGAAGCTCAAACACACACAGTGCAACCTCATGATGCTGTTGGGCTGCAGAAGAAAACTCTGGGCCAGCTGTGACAGGGATTGCCACTGAGCAAAGCCAGTCCAAATGTATTTGTATTCATCTCTCTCTTCTTTACATTTCAGTTTTGACTATTTTTAACTTTCTTGAAAATAGTCTGAAGTTCTAGCAATGTCCTTGGAGAAATACCTTGCCTGAAAGAAACATTTGGTTAAAATTACAGTGGAAAACAAACAATTCTAGCTGCTGCCATGTTTCCCTGAATCCCTCTTCTGCTATTAAGCAAGAGTCTCAGTTCAGCAAAGGAAGGGAAGACCGGGATTTTTGCTGGCTGTGAGGGGGGTGGTGGGGTGCTGTTTATCATTGTTATTTAAATTAGTTTTATATCTCTAGAAGTAGCCAGATTATTAGTTTCTCTGTCTTGCCACTTTGTGGAGCAGGGATAAAGTATGACAGAGCCAATCTGCTTTTCTCAACCAGTCCGGCCCTACCTGGACAGGATTTTATGTGGTGGTGCTTTACGGAGCTTATTTTCCCCTAAACTACTGAAACTCTGGCAAACAATTTCTTCTCTTGTTTGTTCCATTGTCTCCATTACTTTTTTTCTTGGAAAAGTTTACCACCTTTCCTGAGTTTAACCTTTCCATTATCTCTCTCTACAGCTCCCTGGAAGGAGTCTGTAGCCAGGTGAGTGTGGTGCTCTTCTCCCTGGCAACAAGGACAGGACAAGGGGAAATGGCCTCAAACTGTACTGGGGGAGGTTCAGGTTGGACATCAGGAAGAATTTCTTCATGGAAAGGGCGGTCAGGGATTGGAATGGGCTGCCAAGGGAGGTGGTGGAGTCACTGTCCCTGGAGGTGTTCAAGGAAGGACTGGACATGGCACTCAGTGCTCTGGACTGGGGGACAAGGTGAGGGTTGGTCACAGGACTTGATGATCTTGGAGCTCTTTTCCAACCTTGATGATTCTATGACTCAAAGATAAACCACCTATCCATGATTAATTAGACTTCTGTCCTAATCTTTTGTGCCAAAATCTTTCTCTTTCATAAAAAGATGGGAGAATCAAGCCCAAATATCCCAACTTGCCCAAATATCCTGACTCAGTCACAAGATGTACATATATACCACTGCACTAAGTAATTTCAGGCACTGTTTTCTGGCCAACTACATGAGCTGGTCACTCCCATTCCATGAGACCAACGCGGCTCCATGCAACCTGCTTGTTAAGAATACTGTCAGGCCCACCCCAGAACATGAACTTTGTCTGGGAATTGCTTAAGCTATTATGATTTTCCATGAAAAAAAATGGACTGGGGCCCATGAGTTCTGGTGTTTGAATCTGGCCTTGAAGGATGTTTAATCTGAGATACACTCAAATAAATGAGGCACTGCTTTTATTTAAAGATTTTTAACCTGATATTTAATTTTTAATTTAGTCCAAAACCTTCTTTATTTATTAATTTTTTTTGTGGCTTAGTCAAACTCCCCTCTTGCCTGCAGTCAGTCAGAAAAAAAAAGGAAAAAATAAAAGTCAGCTTGGCTTAACCACATTAATCAGCATGATTTAAAGAAAGCAAACATAACCAGGGAACATAGGGGGACTTCAGATGCATTTTAAATTGTTTTATGCCTAAACCATCATATTGCAATCAGTGAGTAAGAAATCTTATAATGCTTCCTATTTCATCTTTAGTTATTTTTTCTTTTCCCTGACCTGACTGAAATAAAGCCTGGAACAATTGGCTTCAGCAGGGCAAAGTCTGGTAGGAAGAGTGCACTATAAATACAGTGTAGAAAGATAAAGCTATTGCCTTTATTTGACAAGCTAACTGTTCCCCAAGCACTCATCCACCAGCCTTATAAAAGGAAATGCAGTTACTGAGGTCCAAATTCACCGTTGGCTTAAGTGTGTGCAATTCCACTGAAGTCAACACAATTGTATCTGCTTACTTTCATGGTGAATTGGGACCCAGACCTTTACTGAAGTAATAAAAGGTCAGTCAAACATACAGGCAAGAGACCAAAGCTGTGACTTTGCTCAAAGTTCTTGGCACAGGTGATAGTGCCAGTTAGCAAAACAGCTGACCAGTCAGTGAAAGAATAATCGCTGGGTATATCAGCAAGTCACAGAGGTTTGGAGGCACATTATCTCAGCAGCCATGATAAATAATTGCATATTTTCACCTTCTATAATGCACTGAAATATTTTTTAGCTCATCTTATGCTGGAACAGAAGTAAGGTGAAAAAAAAATGAGTTTGAATACCTTCAAGATAACATGGAATATTTGCATTAAAAGACAAAATTAGTCTGATACTAATGAGTCTCTTGTACCATTACATATAATTCTTTCTGAAGACATTAGTTAGTGGAACTGAAAGCCTCCATTGGCTCATGAGAACAGCACAATTTGTCTCACAGTCGCTGTCACATTTAGAAAGCTCAGCCAGTATCCACAGCTTTGCCTCCCCAGTCACATCTAAAGTAGCAGGAGTCATATCACATAGACAGAAAATAAGGATGAGTCCCACCAGCTGGATCTCATGGTCCCAGGATCTTGTTTACTCATATTATTGCACTGCTTAGGAGCACAACAGGACATCAACCAGGATTCACATTGTCTAAGTTGAGTGTGTAGTTAGGAAACTAGTTTAAACAGCTTGTTTAAACTAAGGCTCTCTCTTTAGTCAATGGAGACTGTATAATTAGTAAAAGCAATTACCATCCTGATAGCAATTCTCCACAGCAAAGAGATTTGTGTGTTGCCTGTAGCACAAATGGAAGACAACACGCATGCAGGAGGACTTTGGAGGGCAATGCAGGGGGTGACCCACAGAGTCAAGAGAAAGCCACCAATGACCAATAACAAGGATGTAAATACATTATAAATCAATCTTACAGCAGTGAACCTACATCATTATTCTGTTATTTGGTATCTCACCCACATTTCTGGATCACAGCTTAAGATACCAGAAGGGGCAACATGAAGAAAATAACAATTGTGGAACATAAGAAAGCAACAAGGACACAAAGAAAACTGCAATGATAAGGAAGTTTTCAGAATATACCAAACGTATATTTACTGATAAATAGAAATTTTTGTGTCAAGACTGAGTAAAGTGGATTGACCTGATTCAAAAGTTAGTTGGGGATATTAGTTTACAGAAAGTAGTAGGTTCACAATGGGTAGTAAACCTATTAATCCCAGTTACCATGGCCATTGAGGATTAAGGGTGGCAGATCTTATCTAACGCTGAAAATCTCTCAATCCATGTCCTCAGACTCTCATACTTCAGAGAAGGCTGGGAACATGATCTGAGAGCTCAGCTCTACAATAGAGAAGAATGTTAGTCACAAATCAGAGAACTATCAAAGGGCTGGAGCACTTCTATGGAGACCAGGCTGGGAGAGCTGGGGTCGTTCAGCCTGGAGAAGACTTCGGAATGACCTCATTGTGGCCTTCCAGTACTTGAACAGGGCTTATAAAAAAGGCTGAGAGACTTTTCACATGGGCAGATAGTGACAGGACAAGGGGTTTAAGACAATTATCTCTCCTAAAAGAGAAGAGATTTATACAAGATGTTAGGAAGAAATACTTTACTCAAAGGGTGGTGGGACACTGGAATATGTTGCCCAGAGAAGTTGTCTATATCCCATCCCTGGAAGGATGGTTTGGACAGGCCTTGGAGCAGCCTGGGATAGTGGAAGGTGTCCTTGCCTATGGCAGGGAAGTGGAACAGGATGAGTTTTAAAGTCTCTTCCAACAAAAGCCATTCTGTGAGTCTATGTCTGTTTAATCTACTCTTAAAACCTTTTACTGGTGGAGATTCCACTACCTGCCCAGGCAGAGCTAGTCTACTCTTAGAAAGTTTACCTAATGGCTAACCTGTATCTTCCTTGCTATGGTTTAGGTCCATTGATTCCCATTCTGTCCTCAGTGGATATAGAGAGTATTTTCTTCATTTGTGCAACAAACCTTTCCTTGGCTGCAGCCTGTTTTCCTCTCTCACTTCAATTTTCTTTGCTCATAAAATTAAAAGTAATCCTAAAATATGAGTATAAAATATGTAATATATACACTGATTCCACAGGCTTTATAATAAGCAGGTTATTTGCAAGAGTAAAACTTGCATAAGTGAGATTTTGAAGCCGTGTGCTTGCTTTAAATGTATATTTTTAATTTTCATTTGGGATTCTTTGAGTTATGACACTCGCTTTAAAATTATTCAGGTCAACCTGTCTTTTCCTCCAACTCTCAAAGGGTTAAGCCCCTGGCTGATAAATCCCTTTGCAAATCAGATCCTTCATTACAAGTAGAACCCTTAGAAGAGGACATATCTCATTTTTTAACTGGAGCATATCTAACGATCTGGGGGAAAGCCCTGTCTCGTAACATTTGATGTAGCCTCAGACAAGAAGAGCAAGGTGGCATCAGCCTCTTCCTATTTAGTCATGAGCCAAGGAGCTGCAGCAGCGTGCGAGTGACACACAGAACACATGCATCAAAGCAGCAGCTCAATCTGTACGGCAAATAACCCTCTTTGGTGGCTCAGCATGGTTGCTGGCCCTGAGCTGTACTTGCAGTAATTGACATAGTTGCCCAATGCTAGAAAACAAACTCGGAAACTATTCTCATTAGACGTCCCCCTGGTTTGCTACTCCGTTATTGTAAAACCCAAACACTGAGCTTCCTACCAGCGTGGCTCTGTTTTTAATTAGTTCTGATGGCACTGGGCGACGCGCCAAGGAAAAAAAATGAACTTCCTGTGATTGAGGCTTGTTGCTCAGTATGTTGCTTCCTCCACACAGAGATTGTTTTCACAACATTTTCTGAAAAGGAGCTACTGACAGAAATAATACAAGTTTTTACTGCTTTTGATTTTTTATTTTTTTTTATTCTGCTTTCCATGCTTATAAAAGGCCACTCAAAGTCAAGGTTCCCTAAAGTTACTGTGTCATTATTTTGCCATTGTGCGGCTCGGCTGATTAAAGACATCCTAGCAGATTAATTTTTTAATAGAATAAGCACAGGGTCCTGTTAAAAAAAAAAATTAAGACCAAGGACTTTTTAGTGGCTTAAATAAATTAATTTGTATATGTTCAGGCATGGGATGAAGAGGGACTTGAGGCTTATATTCAACAGCATAAGTTGTCACAGTGTGAGTAGAATGGAGGGAAATAGCAGATAAATGTGATTCAAAAGCAGAATTAGTGTCTCCATGTGGGAATGTGATGAGTTCTAGCAGTCACCTTCATTTCTTCTTAAGAGGCTTCTCGAGTTAATTTGGTATGAAAGGCTCAAACATGATCACTTTGTTCCAGTGAACTGCAGGTGGGATTCACAACCAGACACCTACACTGAAGGGTTTCAGAGGGCATGTCTTTGTTTGTGCTGTCCCTGATTTGAGTCAGAGAAGGTGAAAATTCAGTTGATACCATCACTGGAGTCCAGAGAGCAGCTGACCTGACCAAATGCAGGTATTACTTGTGTGAGCTGAATTGCTTTCCAGGCTCCATTGACTTGTCTGGGCAGGATCTCCACTAATCATGATGGGTTGGACAGCAAGAGCAGATGAACACATCCAAATTCCAGATTCCTGACTGCAGACCTACATAGGAGTAGGTGTCTGCCTTCAGGTGTGTGTAACTGCTCTCCAGACTCCCACTGACAACACTGATAAGTGTTTGATAAACCACCCACACACAGGTATCCAGCGCTCTCTGAGATGCCCCCAAGCCTCATCCTACATCCAGCTGTCTCTCCAGAAGAGTGTGGCTCTCCTGTAAGTCCAGGGTTATATCTCTCAGTCCCATATGGGTGTTCCACAGGCCTTTGAATGTCTCAGGTGGGCACCAAAAAACTATGTCTAGTCAGATTTGAGCTATCAATTTTCAGTGACAGCATTGAGAGCTTGGGCACCAAGTACACATAAAAATTCCCATGCTACAACTATCAGAATTAGACAGCTGCAGAAATTATCAATTATATCAATATAATTGATAATTGATATACAGTTATCAGAATTAGACAGGGAGGAATCTCACCTGCCATGCAACTTTCCTTGGATTGGTGCTACTTTATTTGACACATGGGTAATCCTTTCATGACTAATTCTGTGCTTTATAAATTTCATATTGAGAGATAGTTTAGGAGAAAATAGATAAACTCATCCTGAAAGCTTCTTGAACCTGGCTTGTACAGTTGGATGTCAGTTATGATAGCCTGTATGCCATTGCTCAACTGCTTTGTGGCAGCATCATTTCTACAGGTAAATAGAAAAGAAATAATCCAGCCAAATCAATTATAATGTCAATCTAGTCAGAATAAAAAACAGAAATGGTGCTTTTCTCTTTGTACTTCTGGAATTACTTGTTTTACTTTTTTAAAAAGGAGTATGAAGCACATCAAAGCATGTTAATGTATTAGGATCACTCTGATGGCATTTGAAAGCACAGCATACCAGATATCAAAAATGACCACCAGTACAGTGGGTATAAAATGGCATCTGCAGACCATGCAAATAACTGGAGCACTAAACAGGGAAACTTATCTTAACACTATTCTTTAGTTCTGCTTATATTTATTTAATTAATTATTTTTTAGGTAGAAGACAGTCTCTCTGAAAGACAACTGTAAATACAGAATATAATCACTATATAAATATAAATATAGAATATAATCACTCTGTCAAGTAAATTTTCTTCTCTGTTGAATAAAAGAATAAAAGGATGTTGAGACAGGCAGGAAAAGGTAGAAAATTTTACCAAAAATTAATAAATAAAAATATTCTGGAGATACCTTAGCCATGGATTACCAGAAGCAGGAAGAGCTACCTAGGAATGAGTGTCATGTACTTGCCACATTATACAAGTCCTTTTCCACCCATTATTGAGCCTGTTCAAACACAGGACATTCGACCAGCAGACCCACTTCTCATTCAGCCCATACTGAGCTGATGTTTTCCTCACCTTCCTTGGGAATATTTCCATACCTGATTTTGAGTAATGGCAGCTATGGCTGAGACAACTGGTGCTTCTCTGCTGCCTTTGGTTGTCCTGAAAAGATTGCCAGTCAGGATGGAATGGAAAACTAAAGTTCTTCATCTCAGAGCACTAATTTTGGATTCTGGAGAAGTTTAAGAAGATGGAGAGTCCTTAGAGAAATTTCTATGAGCAGATTTTTATGTGCTTCAATATTCCAGGGCCTACAAACACCAATACAATTGGTCTGTCAACCATATTCCAAAACATGGTTCCACCTACTTTTCGTACATAAAAGCATGAGCTTGGTTTCCAGACACTCTTAGGGAAGAAAATTAGAGGATACAGAATCACAGAATTGTTGAGATTGGAATATCTGAAGATCATCTTGTCCCCTACCTCTGTTCAAGCAGTCACCTACAGCAGGCTGCATATTATCTGAACCACACAAAACTAGATGGCTTTGGTCAAGAGCAGTAAAGGGACATATTGGCATTCCACATCCAAGGCAAGACTTTGCCTGCAGAAGTCATGAGCCACAGGATGAAGTTGTTTCTGGACTCAACATCAGCATTTTGGCTTGTCTTGGCATAGGCACCAAGATGTAAATAAAAAGAGATGCAAGGCCAGCTGCTCTTTTCATAGTTTCATTCATTAATGGGTAAAAGTAAGGAATCTCTCTGGGAAATATAACCTAAATCCTACCTGGAAAAGCAAATGCAAAATAATCAGGATACCTTATTTATCTCCAAAGCTGATTGTCCTGTGTCTGGGCAACTGACCTGAGCCCAGAGGGTTCCCATAATCACAGAACAGCAGAGTTTGGAGGGATGTCTCTACATCTAACCCATCCCCCTTGCACAGAGCACAGTCACCTTAAACAGGTTGCTCAGCCAGCTTCTGAGAAGGGTCTTCTGTCTTATTGGCCCTCACCCAGGAACCGTCTCTTCTCCAACCCAAATAATCCCCATTCTATTCCTCTATGTGAGGAGTTAAAGAGAAGTTTTGGAGTTCATATCTTATGATATCCCATAGCTACATCTTGAGTTTGGTCTAAACTTGAGATCCAGGCAGTGATGAATGGGACACTCCAAGGTCCTGCTGTGCAGAACTCACCCATGAGCTTGAGCTTCTCTCCAAATATCATCCTGGCCATTATTTACCATTCCTTAATGTTGTGAAACAACAAATTGTGTTGTTCTCAGTTCTACCTAAACTGTAGCTCCAGTAAGAAATCAGGCATAATGGTATTTCAAGAACAGAAGGCTCCAGGGAAGACTTAGAATCCCTTCAATAACTACAGGAGCTCCAAGAGAGATGGAGAGGGTCTTTGGACAAGAGATTGGATTATCAGGATGAGGGGGAGTGGTTTAGAAAGAAGGGAGATGCAGATTAGATATCAGGAAGAAATTCTTCACTGTGGAAGTGGTGAGAAACTGGAATAGATTTCTCAGAGAAGCTTTGAATTCCCCATCCTTGGAAGTGTTCAAGGCCAGGTTGGACAGGGCTTGGAGGAACCTCGCATGGAGAGTGGGAGATGTCCCTGCCCATGGCAGGTGAGTATGAGGTGAGTTTTAATGTCCCTTCCAACCCAAACACCTCCATGATTTTTTTTTTTTTTTTGCAGTATCTTTTAAAGAAAACACTTCTCAGCAAAAACAATCCAACCATGAAACCTTTATGACTTTTTTATTAAAATCTTTTGCCTTTGTTTTGATATTTTTCATTTTCCTACACAAGTCTTGGCTCCTTTTCCTACAAAAATTTCATAGAAAGATCCTTTCAAATCACACTTTTTCTGTCTTAGTTCTCCAATGATTTTGCTGAAAGGCAGTATTTTATCTGATGGTATTTTAGGTGCCTAACCCCAAAAAGCATGTAATTCTATTAGCCTCCTTTATAAATCCCAATTTTCAAATGGCTTTGCAGGAGCTGTACAGGTTGGCTTGATTTACAACATTCCGCCCTGACGGAACAGGATACCTATCAGAATCTAGTCCTTAAAACCTGTGCATTTAGATTTAGCTTATACAGAACAAGTCACAATTCTCAGTGCTGAAATTCCAAAGCAGGCACCGGAGTTACACGAGGGATTAATTTGATTCTGTATTTAGATTAACAGTACTTGTATAAATACTGAGTTAGAACTGATGTCAATCTTCTATGCTAATTGCTAGTTAGACTCATACAAAGACAAGCTTTCCTTGGACCACTTTTGTAAGATTGCTATCTGTCTACTGTGGAGAGATTTACATTTGCTTTCCATTAACATTAATAGGAGCTGTCCACATATATCACTCATCACTCGTAAGAAAAGATAAAGTCCAACTAAGTTCAGAGAACACAGGCTTTCCCAATTGAAAAATCTATTAATAATAAAACCCCTACCATGTAAATATCTGACATCTGAACTGCATAGTAAATAAAGTGGTCCATGAAGTGATTGCTTCAAGGGGAAGAAATGCTTGGCTAGTTCCAAACCATTTTTAAAAACTCGTATAAATCCTCCGGTATTGGTAAAAACATAAATAAAGCAAATAGCTGCAGAGAAAGGAGGAGGAGCAGGAGCATAGTAATTTCAATTGTTATTTTTATTGGCCTTTATTTTGTTCTATGAGTTAGTGACAGATCCAATAAAACACCTTGTTTTATACATAGAGAGGACAAAGATTGCTAGAAATGATACAAAAACCTCTTAGCTAATCCAGATGTAACTGGGCATGAGCTCATTTGGGCTGAGAAGTGAAAGGTGACCAGATGCAAAGCTTGCTGCTCTGCTCCTTGTTGCTGCTCCTTACAAAATTGATGCAATTTATCTCACCAGGCCAGGAAAACATGGAGATCACTGGCCAGGACTCCCTGGTACCTGGCACTGGGCCAGCCTTGATTATGATCTGTGTAACTCTACAATATGATGACACACAAAAGACAAAAGCAGAATTGTTTTCTCCTTTCTGGTCATGCAGACCTAGATTGATTCTAGTGGGGTTACAATAAAGTACCAGTGAATAATCAAAAGAACCAAATTTTGTCCATCATTTTGTCACCATTTAATCCCCTCTGTATCAATGAGTGCTGTTTTTCCAAGGGATTCTATAAATCATTTGCCAAAAGCTTTTATCTGTGTTTTAAAATATACTCACACACCTATTGTTTTGTCTTTCCTTCCATCCTTAAAAGGGAAATATTGAGCATTAATTAGAAGCCGTTGGCACAGCACTGTGCCATTAAAAGTCACCTATAAGAAAGTCAACTGGATGCAAAGTTACATTTTGCAATTAATGCCTAATCACTTGACACTAATGAAATGAGCAAAGTGAACATTGTGGGCATACCTGGTGTGTGAGATAGTTTCTCTTCAAAAAACACCATATTGTCTGAACTGAAATACCTCATGGAAATATAACCATTTAAAAATATACTTTTTGAGTTTCACAGGTGAGTGCCTAACAAAATTATTCTGGTTATGTATAATTAATTTCTTACAGAGAACACATAATTTTGGCTAAATATCTTCTTAAAAAAGATAAGCAACCCTAAAGAAATAAAATCTTTAAGAGCAACTGTTTCCCCTGGAAAGTTACCCTGATGGATCCACTGAGCTTTTGGCTTTAAAACTGGGATTTCAATTTATTCAACCACAAGATCTCTGGCTCCAATGTCTCTGTCTCTTTGTCACAATAAAAAGCCTTCCAGTGTGTCATGAAACCTCCCTGGAGAGGCAATTCGAGTTGTGCTGATACAGTTCATGGACTGATTTACTCCATTTGGGGTCTGGCCAAGGTTTTACCACCGGCCTTGGTTATTAGGTGGAGAGGAACAATTCCTCTCTCTTAAGGAACACTGTGGCAGCCAAAGGTTAGATTGATTTTGGCTGCCATACAGCAACATCTTTCCACTTTATCAAAGGCCTGATGAGCTTGGATTCACGCTTGGTACTCAGTCCAAACATCCATTGGATCTGTGTAGGAAGTTGGTTGGAAAGAGACAACCATAAGTGTGATAACTTAGAAAAACATTGACACCTGCAGGAATGGATGGGCAGGGTCACAGTCAAGTGTTGCACTTGGCCAGGAAATGAGAGGAGTTAAAAAAAAAAAAAAAAGGAGAAAAAAGAAATGAAAGCTGGTAAATTCTTACATATTATGACTTGCAACATCATATTCTGAATAAGCTGCTGAATTGTACTCATATTTTTAGGGGTTTCTGAGATCCTCACAGAAGGGGCATTGCTGCTCAGGACCCATCACAAGGAAATAAAGATGGACAGGCAAAGAAAGAAGTAGATACTGAGAATATCTCTGTAGTCCCCCTTGTAGCACAATACCACAATGGGATTTATAGCATAATGGCAGAGTGTAGAGCCCTGTATGTTATTTACACAGCTAAAATATAAATGTGAAGAAATCATGGTGCAAATGCAAAAAAACATGGAACTGTTTCTTATCTAAGCAAAAGTATATAAATGCATTTCTGGTGATAATAATTTAATTAGGAAGCTTTATTTGTTACAGACATAGGTCATTCTTTCGGTGCGCAAAAGGATTCAACAGATCAAAAATAGTAAAAATAATGATTAGAATAAACCTTCCAAAAGAGCAGAGGCTGACAAACAGAAAGCTTTGTGGTGTGAGTGGTAAGAATAACAAAAGACAGCACCTTTAACAAAACTGTAGCATTGATATTTTACATCTAAACACTTTCAACCAACAATGCTGAGACCTTCCATAAAAAAATAAACAACATCCTCCTAAAAAAAATACAGTGGTTGTATGTCTATGTAGACAGACAGGTGTGTTGAAAGAAGAGATGCTGTGATAGAAAAAAAAAATCAAAAAAGAATGGAAATGGCCGATTCTTTCTTTGTGACATATTTTCTCTCTCATCCTTGCATATTTGCATTAAAGTGATTGTGAATAATGTACATTTGACCAGTGCTGTCTGCGGAACTAATGCCTATTAAAGTGATGGGAAGTAGCATATGTTGTGCCTTGGGCAGAGAAAGTCCAATCACCCCCACTGTGTGCAAGTCTCCAACTAAAATGCAGGACAGCCTGGGTTTTATCCTAAATGAACCCAGCAGGGAGAAACAGGACATAGTCTCTCATTCCACATTTAAGCTTCTAAACTAAGGCTTAAAGACTTAGATTTGGAAAAAAGGAACTGTAACATCCATCATTTAATTTACTAGTGGAGCTAATGTTATTTTATCTTTTTCTGGTGCTAGGAATACAAAGGAAAATGGTGAGGCTGGGGAGGTGGATGTGCATGCAGGTTGTTTCATGAACTGAGATGCATTTGCTTTATTTGTAGCAAGGGAAAGAAAAAAGGAAGGGGGGAAAAAAGGACAAAAAGGAAAGAAAAGAGAGGGGAAAAAAAAACCAAAACAACAAGCTTCTCCACTCCTGTTATGCTTTCACATTTTCTGCAAGTGCACAATTTTGTCAGTAATTGCAAAATGGCTTGGGTTTGTTTGGTTTCACTTTTATGTTCCTGCACTGTACTAGAAATGTTCTGTTATTTGAACAGTTTGTAAAGCTTTTTTGAGTTGTATTACATAATCTTCCCAACGACCTCCAGCATCAAGTTCAGATCTAAAGCAGTCTTTCTTCTACCTGTGTGAACTCGATAGCTGGGGAAAAAAAAAAGACAATTACAGAGCTCTATGAGAATAACAAATTCAGCTGAACTAAGGAAATAAAAATTGCCGAATTGTCATGTTTAGATCTGTAGCAACAAATTTTGCTTCATTACCTTCAGCATTACAAAAAGGAGAGGGGGCAGGGGGTAGAGGGAAAAGGAGGCAAAGCCTTTTCTTAATGTATCTATATCTATATCTATATCATCTATATCTATATCTATATCTATATCATCTATATCTATATCTATATATCATATTCATAGGAGGACTTCATTTCCCTTTCCCATGAAATAAATCTGTCTTAAATAGAAGTATATCTCTTAGTGATGTGGAAAAACATTTGCTGCCAATGTAAATCAGGAGCAGTGGCAGTGAAATGAATGGATTGGCATGGGATCCCAATTACAGCAGTGCACACTCTGTCCTACCTAATCCAGATTATTGCTCAGAAGAGAGATCAAAACTTCTTTTTTTCAGTGTAAAAGAAAACTGAATAACTATTCAATTTATTTTTTAATCTTGACAGCAGATGACTAACATATCTTAAACATTAATTATCACTGGGTAAGAGTTTTGGGGTGGATACTTTCCACTGTCTCTTCATAGGGTCTAAACTGAAAGTTCTGACACAGCTAGAGCCAAACCCTGTCTTAGACCTACTACTGGAATTCAGATGTAGATTTGTAATCTGAAATTCAATTGCATCCCAGCTTCAAAAATCCAAATTGAGCTGCTTCTTTGCTCTTCTGCTCTGCTAGTGTCTCTAGATAGAAAATATTGCCATTTTTTCCTCTTTATTGCTGATGCTATTTAATGTTAAAAAGTAATGAGTAGAAAAAGAAAAAAGGAAGACAGAATGTATTGCTGAGATAATTACAAGAAGAGGCTATTCCCATTAAGAGAGCATAAATTATATGATTAGACTTCTATTATTTTCCTCACTGTTGCCTAGAAATTGTACACTGGCTTTGGAGGAATTATTTTAGACTTTATTTCCTCCTTTTTCTTATCTTCCCTGAATAATTCCTTAACACCAGCAATAATAAAAGCCCTGTTGAATACTCAGAGACTCAGCTGTATTCCACCACAGTGAGCATCCTGCATCCACACTTTGGGGTTCAGCATTGCTTTGAGCCACTCCAAACACATTTCCCATAAATATTGGACATGTCACCCAAGGCTTGTCTGCCCCTTCCCTTGCTGTTATCGTTTGGGACTATGGAATTCCACCCTCAGCTGGATCCCTAAGCTATGGAACCTCACTCTGAGCTGGATCCCCAAACCAGTCTTGCTGAGGAGGATGAAGAGAAGGAGACAATGAAAGTTCAGGCAAATAATTCAGATGATTGCTCAGTGAAAAACAACAATCACAACAAAAGAACACAAACCCAACCAACCAAACAGCCAGCAAGAAAGAGAGGCAGGGGATGTGCAGTTTCAGGTGGATGGTCTTCATACTGCAATACAGAAATCAGTTTAGTTAGTTAAGAGCAAATGTGAGATCGCAGCTCTGACAAACAAACATCTTATTCAATCATCTGCCAGACTGAACAGGTCAATAAAAGTGCTTTTTTACCCTTGACATGAGCTGAAGCACTTGCAGACCTCAGCTTGGCCCTGCCTGGCTGTGTCTAATCCTGATTACATTCACTGGCCCTGATCCTGACCCTGACTCCAGCTCATGTTCCCATCCCCAAAGAGGTGCCAGACAGCCTGGGCTGCAGGCTGCCCCCATCCTTCTCCAGAACTGGGATTCAGTTCCAGATTAAGACTCAACCTTGATGTCTACGAGCAGTTTCTAAGCAAGCAAGAGTTGTTTCTGCTCCAGTCATCAGTGGAGATATAAACAGTACAGTCACTAAAATCATGCCAGGGTCATTTTGCCAACAGATACAGTTTAGCCAGAATAGGATTTAAACTCTCCCAGCCTCCAAAATGAGACAGGCAGATTCAAACTCTCTGTTTGGAAGACTTCTTGGTCTGTGCTAATTCAGCCAAAACCATTTCCACCCTTGGGTCCTGGCAGTGTTTTATTTCCTAGAATAGATGTTGCTTAGATATCTGCCTTAAAAGAAGATTAATTGTTCTCTGAGCTCCACTGACTGCATTATCTAAGGGTTGGACTCAGGTGCTCAGCCACAGGTGTCTCGTGCCACTTGTGATAATGTAAGATATTTAATCAAAAGAATCCAGGTCTCATATGTGTTCTGTGTTATAGGATCACAGACCTATAATGTGACCCCCAGTTGGGATTGGGAGGGACCTTAAAGACCACTCAGTTCCACCCCCTCTGCCATGGACAGGGACACCTTCCACTAGAGCAGGTTGCTCAGTATCTAATAACCTGACTGGGATGTAGCCAGCAAATCAGCACCATCACGGACTCAGATGACTCAGTAAAGGTTGTTTTGGAATTTAGTTATTTAGAATAAGTTTATACATATGATTCATAAAGGGAATCCCACACTAGAATTCCTGAGTTCACCACTCCCTCAACCACCTAAAGAACATGGCCATGAAGGGACACTTGCTCCTGATTCAGCTGATGAGAATAAACCTGTAATAGAGGCTTTGCTGGAGTGAGAAATTCAACACTGTAAAAATTTCTCCCCTTTTACTACACTGTGAGTAGAGCTTAATCCTTCAGACCTACTAACAATCTAAGTCAACCCATCATTTTTTTAAGTTGATATCTTGTGATAGTCAGATTAGAGACCCACAGGTGGCTACTTGAACATGTCCATCTCTTGCTTACTCCCACACAAAACAATATCTAAATATGTTCCTATTCATCTTGTACCTCTGAAACTAGTGGAGAACAAGGAGCAAAGTCCAGAACCAAAGGTGCATGAAATCTAAATAATTCTAGGCATCAGCTTTGACCCCACTTAGAGAGCAGCCGTCCTTCCCCTGCATCACTGGGTGCTCGTGTTGGATACAGACTGTGGCTACTTCATACCCATGATATAATGTTAAGGCATTTTAAATACAAACTTGATTCAGATATTTTAAACTCATGGTTGAAGACTCTTCTCACTGCAAAAGCCCAGAAAATGAAGGTTTCAAGGGTCCTGAGTGGTGGGAACAAAATTTCATTCATTCCTCACAAGGTTACATCCCTTCCTAGGCGCCTGTGCCATTTCTGTCTTTGAGTTTAGCCTCAATGCTTTCAGTGGCCTCATTCCCTGGTTTATTTTGTCTGTCTCTTCCCAGTCTTTGCTTTTTTATACTTAGTTCACTTTCATTATTTCAGTTGTTCACTATTAGTTCACTTCTCATAAGTATGGCTCCACTTTGGGTGGTATGTTTTAACTGCTCCCCTGACACTGGTACTGAAGCATGAAATAATCTCTGGGCACCCTCTCTGGTGTACGTCCTCCTTAAATATTTTTTCTGAGTTCTGAGTTATGCTCACTGCTGCTTGCCTTATGTTTGTCATGTTTCTGTCTTCCCCTCATTCTGCAGACTTTTTAGTTCACATTTAAGAAACTGGGACAGGAAGGAAAAAGAAAGGAGGATGGTTGTGAATTACAGGCTTAAACAAAGAGATGGCTAAGACAATAAAAAATCCTTACAATTACCCAGTCTGACTTTACTCATACATCTGAAAGTTATGTAACATGATCATTTACGATAACCTTCCCCAGACCTATTAAGCAGTGTAATGATGAAAACAAAATGATTAAACCAAGGTGAAGGACTGGGAACCAAAGCTGCTTCAAAATTTTAACTCATACTCCTCCCTAAGGTAATTAAGCTTTTTAAACACTAAATTGACAAGGTTTAGGTGCTTCAATTCTATTCACTATTGCAAAAACCATTCACAAATGCATATGAAAATTGGAGACAGCCTCAGAGCTGTGCTCAGTGCATGAACTCTTGTCCTTTTTGAAGTCAAAGAGACTTTCACCATTAACATCAACTGTCCAACAATTTCTTTCCTGGTGCTTTTTGTACAAGCACTGATACAGTTTTCAAGAAAGGCAACAATTCTGTGACAAACGGAGCTCATAGCTTGGTAGCTCTTTTGCCCCATGGGAATATTGTACCTCACTGCTAAAAAGCTTTATAATAAAATGTAGGAGATGGTATAAATAGACCCAGTGATGCCACTAGGTCAGTAAAAAAACCCTTATTCCTTCAAAGATGGTTGGACAGTACCACACTTTTCTTGGTTTTTTTTTTGGTCTTATTGTTAATTTGAAAATGCATCTATTTGTCCTGTGAGTGGATGTGTTTGGCAAAGAAATTACAAGCAGCTACCACCGAGCACAGATGTTCATTGTCATCATTGATAGCAACAAATATCATCAGTCCAAACCAAGATCACTTCTCTAAGGGGAAAGTATATATAGCTATCATTAAAAAACCTCAGCCTCAGATCCTTGATAGTTCAGTAACTCACAGTTTTGCCAGTGGGGATGATAGAAGTTTCTTTGTTGTGATGGATGCATTTGCCATTACTCACCATACCGGTTCTCCCCTCCCCTCCAGCTGTTTTACTCTGGTACAATATCCAAAACCCATGAATCTTGCAGTATCCCAGCAGCCAGCCCTGTAACATTCCAGCCTGACAAAATTGGAGCTAATAGTTCAAACAAGCTGAAACATCAAGTGGGAAGGAGTCAAAGAAGACTTTTCATTAAAGGCATTGACTATTGGAGAACTGGGAGATAAACGGTGATCTGGTAACCATCCTCGTCAAATGAGAAAGTGTCAATGTATTGATTGTCTCATTACCACTGAATTAATTACAGCTGTATCTCTCTCTAGATATTTAACTTATAGCTTGATATTAGGACTTGCTTTTCTTGACAAAATGATGAGTTTTGTTTCAAGATTCTCTGAAGTTTTAGGTTTGTTTTTTTTTTTTTGCTTTTTTATTTCTTTTCAACATGAATAGTATGTTTTTCCAAAGGATGGTGACCTGGAAAATTAATTTCTGCTTATCCATGCAAACAGACATAATATCTCTGCAAATTTCCAGTTGCCAGCTCCTTCTGAGATATTTCTGTGAACCTACAGCTAAAAAAAAAAGGCTTTGCATCTATTTCACTTGAATTGGTATGAGTCTATATTCACACTGTGATGGGGTCCAGTGACAGCTCTACAGAAAAAAAATAATTTAAATTATCTCCAAACTTCCTGTTTAGATGTTTATCCAGTTATTACAAGATCAGCTGCTTTCCCAGTTTGGGGATCTACCCGAGATCATTGTCACTGAACAGTTCCCACCTAAAGCCAACAGCAGCAGGAAAACTGTTCAAGGTCTAGAAGAGCTGTGCAGGGCAGTGGTGGAGTCACCACCCCTGGAAGGGTTTTAAGCCCTTTAAGATGTGTAGATGTGACACTTGGGAACATGTGGTGAATTTGGCAGTGCTGGGGAAAGGCTTGGACTCCATGACCTTAGAAGACTTTTCCAGCCTAAACAATTCCATGCTTCTGTGAGCTAATAGTGCACTGCATTACATGCAGCATTTCAGAACAGAAGCCCCATGTGAAATAAGTGTTCATGAGTTTTTATTTCTGCTCTTTTAGTATATTTTTTGTTTGCTTATTTGGTTAGTATTGTTATATTTGATAGAAATGATCTGATGTGTTTTCTCATCGTCCATTTATTTCCAATTGCCCACTTAGATATAGAAATACTGGCATAGGAAGATTAGGCATCTTTTCTCAGTTTTTTTTGGAAAATAACCATAGGTGTAAACCAGCTTGGGTGTCTTAATAGACAGGGCAGCTTGGTTTTCAGTTAGCTCTTTTTTCTTTGCGTGATATTATCAAACATCATTTAGGTTTATCATTTATTTTGAAATGATTTATTTTCTACTTGATCTTTGAAGGTGTCATAATGAATAGGGTGAAATCTAATATTGGATCATATCTGTAGGTACATCAGAGCAATTGTTAAGAAATCCAATGCTGTTAGACTTTGCAGGATAATTTATCTTTCTTTTAATGATGTAAAAAAAAAAAACACTTGGAGAAGAAAACAAAAATACATTATTTTCTAATGTGGGAAGGTGCAGGGTTTTCACAGGTGCTTATGATTTTGACTGTTTTTACACAAGGGATACAATTAACACATTATTAATTCTATTTTTATTTTTTATTATTCGGTGGCTTTTTAAGGTAAAACTGTTTTCATTGTTTGATTTCAGATCCAGAGTGAAAGACAAAAAGATCAAGGGAGCACATATCTTTACTTGCCAGGTTCAGCTGTGGAGATCATGTTGCTGAAGGAGAACCAAAGACGGTCATAATTGGCAAAATCACTCAAATCAGTCCTTAACTATGCATTCCCTCATCTGGGTTTCATTCACAACTTCTTTCACCTCAAACATATTTACAGCTTTTGGAGGCTGAATCCTGTTAAACTGCACCATTGGTAGCTCCTCCACATGCAGAAACCATACTTGATCTTAGCTGTGTGCTGCAAGAGAGCAGAAACCACAAAGTCTAAGTTGAAAAACATCCTTTTCCTCCCACTTTAAGTGCTGGACAATCCTGTTCACTGGCAGAGGAAGAGAGGGATTATTATCCTTTGAAGGAAGCAGCCTAAGAAACCATGGCCATGCAGTCTGAGAGCAGACAGACACTTCTTGGCTGTGTTGAATTATTATCTACAACTTGCATTAGGCTTTGATTGTTTAGGAGCAATAGTGAGGGAGACACTTCTGAATCCAGATCTTTACAATAACACCTCCCATCACTTTCATCCATCTCAATATCTGTGGGTTTCTTTCCCTTTCATAATCAAGTACAACTTGTAAAATGATAATAATTACCTCACTAGACAGATATGAAGCTTAATTAAATAAAGGCTGATTATCAAAAACTTGGAGCATGTGCAGAGCCTGTTTGCTATAGCATTTCTTTTGCTAAGCTTTTCTGCAGATCAAGCCTGGGCTGTACAAAAAATGATATGAATCATCTATATCAAAAGAAATATGACTCATTCAAGGCAGAGCCATCCAAGACCACAAACGAGACATTATTTTGATAATGAGAGATTTATAGAAGAGACACAGAGAGAAGGATCTCCTGGTTCTTTTAACCCAGCCCCTATTCTAGGCCCCTACACAATCTCCTTAAAAATGTAATAATCTTCACTTGAACATCTTGACTGAGAAGGACTAGCCAGCAATTCATACAAGATAGAAAGCAGATGATTTTTTTACACCTAAACTCAAACCAGACTTCATCAAGTTCCTCTGTTCTTTTACTGCTGGTTGGAAGCTGAGACTGGAAGTGGAAATGCCAAAGCATCCCAAAGATGGGCAGCATTTGGGATGGGATGAGAAGCAGATGTTGAAGAAATCTCTGAAGAGATGATCTTCTCACAGAAATTTCAAAGATTTTTTTTCACAATTCAAGACCAAGACTTCAAAAAACAGGTGCATGCAGCCTCCACTCCAAAAGACCTCTCCTTAAAATATCTTTTGTGGCACATCCAAAAGTCATTGGAAATATCCTGGAGCATCTCAAAGGGATGAGGACCAACAGGTGAGTCACTAACCCAAGTCATGCGTGTACCTTGATTTTAACTGCCCAACTGAAGGTAAGTTAAACCCAGTATAGTGAAGGTGCCCTGCCCACATCAGGGGATTGAAACAAGATGATATTTAAGCTCTCTTCAAACTCAAAGCCCCATCCAACCTGGCCTTGAACACCCTCAGAGATGGGAATGTGTCTCGAGTTAAGAACAGAGTGAAATCCATCCCTCTCCTGTATCGTCTTTCTTTGTGGCACCAAATTGGATGTCGGGTCAAAGTTCTTTCCACATTTTAATTTCCATGGAACTTAATTGACTAATTGGCCTCATCCAGTAGTAGAGTTAACTACACTGAAGATTGTTCAGCTTCTGCGGTGAGAAGATTTAAGAAACTATTGTGACTCAAACATGGTCAAATAGAGAAATCCATTATATTGTCTCATTTTAAAAAATGGAAGCCATAGGTGGGATTAATCTTACCTGAGTGTGTTTAAAGTCTTCATTACTTTAGTCATGCTAACACACCTAAAGGTGCAGTGATTATTTGCAATTAAAATTGTAAGCCTCCCAACTAAGAAAAATAGACTCTTTCAGCAAGCCTTTCATCTCACCTATGTTAAATTCATATTTTAGGGCTACTGATCTCAGAATTACCTGTCTTCCCCACTGCATACAAAGGGAATCCATAACAACCTCCTTAAATTTAGACTTTGAAACTATAAACACCTAAATTCCATCTGAAAAAAGCACTGAGGCATAATTTAACACCTTAACTCTAAGCAGAAACCTGGCTGCAAGCATCTTCTGACAGAATATTTACAATAAGATATTTGTTCATGGAAAACTATTTTTTTAAAGGCAAAAATTAAATTTAAGAATGAATGAGCTATATTGAAAGTTTTATGGGTCTACAAGGAGCTAACACAACATAACATTTGGACTCAAGAGGGTTTTTTAAGAGCAACCAAACCAAATGGGTATTAAAAACGAGGTTACTGTAAACACATTCATAAAATATTATTTCTTTCTACGTGTGCATTATCTTTATGGTTGCCATATACCCAAGTATTAGTATTTTTGCCTTGAATTCTTTCAAAATCTCAGAATGCTTTATAGTGATCAATTAATTAATTAATTAGAGCTCAAACTCATTCTCTTGGATAGAAAACTACCTGGTGGGTTCCCTAAAGCATGGAGTCCCCTATGGTTGGTGAAGAAGTGGGGTGGGAAAGGAAATCTTTTTGCCTCCTGCTTTTCCCCCAGGAAGTGGGGTGGCACTTTCATAGTGCACCACAAGGCTCAGGCTACAGGTTTTCATCCCAACCCTTTTGACCAGTTACCTGTGAATATCTGGAGCTGCTGGTGGGAGAGTTCATGAAATGAAGAGCAGCTTTACACTCCACCAAGCACATTGTTTTAAAATAAACAGATACTTCACTCACATTTATTAAAGCCAAAAGGGATTTGGAAACAAATGTCATTTCCTAAACAACTGGAGGTTTCTCCATAGGTTTGAGGTGTTTCTATCTCTGAGGGACATGTGAAGCTCATCTCCGTAACACCCATTAAAGGTGACATTAAAGTCAGTGTTAAGCACTTGGAACAAGCCACTCTTCCAGTTTCTGTGTATGGATTCAATCCCAAAGAAGTAGGAATCTCCAGACAGTGATTCATTCCATCCTGAAGCAGGTTCCTTGTTGATTAACCAGGACTTGGAGTCTAATCTAAACACAAACAGCATGAAGAGAGCTTAATCCCTTCAAAAACAATCAGCTACTGCTCTAATGCAAGTCTTACCCAAATTACATCAGGCTCTTTTAGTACCAAGTCAACCAGACCACTCGTTTCAAGCTCAAATAAACATCTCCAGTAACAACCAAAACCAAATGTGAGAATTACCAACATAAATGCTCGTTCCAATGAAAAAATAAATCCCTGTATTCTAAGGCTATTCGGCTTAAATCAAACAACCAGCTAACCTTTGAACCAGCACTGGGAAGTTTCCATTCCAATGAGAGATTTAGGAATTCATGCCAACAACCTACACTCCATCCCCAGTTGGCAGGAGGTTGGCAGGGATACAAAAAAACATGTTAACAATGCTGCTTTTTTTCTATATATACAGTAAACCTTATGTGTATCAACACACTTGTTTAAACAGCTTTTTGAATCTGCCTCACAATCTTCATGAATACATAAAAAGTTCCAGATGTTAAAATGTCCCAGGACGTGCATTTTAACCAACTTTGTTCTGCATTTGTAGCCTGACATGCAAAGAGGGCATATTGATTAGAATTACTGGCATACTTACTGTTTCAGCTTTCCTGCTTCCTACTGAGCGGTATTTGCCATGGAATGACTTGTCTTTGTGCTATTTATTCCTAGCACGCTGCTCTTGGGATCCTGGATGCTTTGGAAATTCCCTTTCCAGCAGCAGCTGGAGAGCTGAGAAGGGAAGAAAAAAAGAAGGGGGGAAAGCAGCCTGAGACTTCACAGGTGCAATGAGGGTGAGGTTGAGAGGAGGAAGAGAAGAGGGAGAGGAGAAAATGTGTTTTCCCTTCTCTGCCTTTACAGGAACTAACCAGATAATGCCCAAGTCTGTGCTGAGCCCAGCTCACCATTGGCATGTCCATACCAGAGCCTTTGCACCAGTGCAAAGTCACTGTTTACTTTAACTCTTACCCATTATTAAATTTAAGACTTGGAATCCCCTGTAGCCATTTGCTTTCATTAACAGTGAGCATGTGTGCACAGCCAGAAAATCCAGGGGCTGGGAGGAGCACGCTGCAGAATGTTACAGTTTCAGCAATGCCTGATGGAAGTGAGGCATCCTGGATGATTTGCATGGCAATTATCATAAAGGCTTAGAGGAGCTCAAAATCAGATTTTGTGATTCTTTCTGGCCTTGCTTGCATTGATGTCATACCAGTGCCACATTTCTGATTTTGGTTTAGCTACTTCTGAACAAGAATAAATATAGTTTAGGTAGAACTTTCTGGAGTCTCTTAATTGTTCTGCTATTAAAAAAATGAAGCACTTAGATCAAGGTCTGTAAAAGGTTGATGCAGGCTGTGCTCCTTTGTACTTGGAGTGACATCCTAGAATGTTATCTAGTTCATTTATTGCAAATACCCAAAAGAGGCACCACAGAAAGCAGCAGGTACTCACTTGATGGAGTAACCCAAATGATGACATTTCAGCTCCCTGGTGAGTCAGCTGGCACCATCAGGACTGACAAAGAACTCTCCAGGGACTATGTGCATGTTTTACCCTGTGACTTTTCAGTTAACAGCGCATGCATGATGACAGGAGCAGGAGTCTTGCATCCCAGCACACAAGCCAGCTGCAAAGCAATTTTGCCTCTTTTTCCCCTGGCCCCATAAAATTTGCATTCCTCCCTGCAGGACAGCCTGTGCCTGGTGTTAGGAATGAAGGATAAGTCATTTCCTCCATTTTCCTCCTTTGCCCCAAATCTCCAGCTATAGACCAAATTTTGATGTGGAAGATGCCTTCTGGGGAAGGCTGACCAGGCGTTCTTCAGGACCACGATATTTTAGCTGAACTCACTCTGGCAGAGTTAGGAACAGCCTGTGCAAGCCTGGCTTGGGCACCTGACACCATGGACCAGGCACAACAGCAGCTGGCTCAGCAGGGACACACAGCCCCAGGTACAATTTAGGGATAAATGAGAGGTGGGCAGGTGGGAGGAGCTTCACAAACTCGGCTACAGCTGCGAGTGCAGGGTCAGGGGTGGGACAAAATAACCTACATTTGACCTTTCAACTTGAACTTCTGGGGGTTCTGATTAAAATTAAATGTAAGTGTGAGCTGGCACCCTCTGTCTTCTCCACTGACAGTGTTGGCTACTTCCCATAGCAGGATATTTAATATTTGGAAAACCATAGGCACCTGTATGCTGAAAGCACTGAAATGCCTTTAACTCTCTCCCTTTATCGCTGAGTGACACTTTTTGTATTTGCATGCTTCATCTGGCAGTGCCAAAATGCAGGCATAGGATTTAGGTGTTATCCAAGTGGTGGGAGTGTGGCCTCCTGCTCCAAGATTTTGCCTAATATTGGCAGCAAAAGGACAGATAAAGGACAGATGATGGAGGACACTACAGCAATATAAATAATGCTTAAAAACTTCAGGTGTACCAAACCTTGAATAGGTTGAAGCCTTAAGCTTCTTAATAATTAGATCAGCAATCTAAAAAATGCATCTCAAACACTTCAGAAATTTATTTGTACTGGAGGAGTTAACTGCAGGAAGAGTGAATTCACCTCACCTAATTTTAACCATCAGAAAGTCAGACATCTGTCTACACTGTTTAATCACTTCCTCTAACAGCCAGTGGAGAGAGACACAAACCTCTAGAAATGGTCTAATCCATCCCAATATAAGATGAGCTGCACTCTGGAGGATCTTGTCTGCTTGCATTGACTACTGAGAGACGATCAATAGCTTAGACAACCAGCTTGGATTAGGAACATGCCATCTAGACATGTGACATTCTGTGAGACTCATCTCCCTCCCAGATATTCAGGATTCCTTTAAAAATCTCATCATGAGTGTTGTTGCAGAAACAAATACTGTTTTTTCATATTTATGCTTCCCAGAAACAACTTTAGATTTCAAGTGTATCTTTTTTTCTCCAGCCATGATTCACTGCCATTCTGCTCTTCCCCTGTTTAACACACATAGATCTGCATGTGTATGCATATATACACTATCTAGATGAACTAACTCTAGCTGCATTTTATGGCATTGGCATAAATTTATGGCATTTTATGGCATGCAGCATGCATGCATTTTATGGCATTTGAACAGTGAAATCTGACAAAGCCTCCAAATTTCTGCATTGAATGCCAGGCATGGAATACTTTTTGTATTAACTATTCATGGAGTCACACAATGGTTTTAGTTGGAAAGGACATTAGAGCTCATCCAGTTCCAAATCCCCTGCCATGGGCAGCAACACCTTCCACTCGTACAGGTTGCTCAGACCTGGGCAAACTGCTGGAAATTAAAAGCCCTACCCAATTACTATTAATTTTATATGCCTGAGGGTTATTTTTAAACCACCTTCCCCTAGGTGCTGTAGTTGGCTTGTTCTAGGATACTTAAGTCTTGCAAAATTTTGAACTTTTCTCATCTCTTCTCCCAAACTAAAGTCAGCTGAAGCTTTTCAAGTTCACACTTAAAATGAGCTTCTTGTCTGTTGAGTCTGATAAATGTTTGAATCTATAGCTTGTGCTTCTGACCTATGGACAGTGGCTGTTAGATGAACAGTTAAAATAATCAGCTTTTATCATCATTTGAAGCCAGAAAGAAAAACAAACAAAACCAAAACGACAACAGTAAAAGTCACACAAAGACAAAAATACAACAAAACAAAATAAAAAAGAACCAAAGACAAAAAAAAACACCAAACAATACATACATAGTCTGTTTATATCCTAATAATATCAGATGAACTTTGCTTTTTTTTGCAGGAAAATAAATTACCAGATAAATAGCTTGCTTGGATACTAAACAGATTAGCCCTTCATGCCATTTAAAGGGAGAAAACTACTTTGTAACAGGAAAATTATTTTTATATCTCCTATCTCACCTGGTGCATTTCCCTTCCATTCTACTGATAATCCCAACATACTTTTTATTAAGAGCAATTCCAGACCCCATTATTGTTCCAAGTTCTGACATTCACATAGGAAATGAAAAACTGCTCTAACCTTCCTTCCTGCTCATAAAGTCCTGGAAGAGGTGGATAAGACCACAGAATCTTTTGACTTAGGGTAGATTTTTTTTCTCTGCATTTGCATAAATCCTCCAGGCAGGCAGGAAGAGACAATATTTCAAACTCAATCCCAAATATTTCATTTGGAGCAGTTATCTCATAATTACAGAGCTGAAGCCAATTAGCAAAAACAGAAACTTGTGGAATAATTCTGTGCTTTAGAGATGGAGGAAGGGATGAAGCTTTTGGGTTTTAACATGAATTATATGCAGATCTACAGTCCTGGACTAAACCAGGCAGTCCCACAGAGTGACCAACAATTCCTTTGCCTGGAGGGTGCACACACCTTGGGCACATTGATCCAAACACCTTTTCCTTGAGGAAAAGTTTTCTGTTGTGAGACATCATGATGATTTGAAAAAACAATGAAATGTTATGGGCAATCTGGGGCACGGGCTTTATTTGCCCACCAAAAATGCACTGAGAATTTGGAGAGAATATAATTGTCTTTGGCAGGGAGCTAGTGTACACATGAGGAACCTCCCTGGAAGCCAGGTAATTGCAGGGGGAAAAATCCTTTTCTTTAACATCACCTGACCCTCAGAATCTGCAATAACAAGAACCCCCAGTATTGCGTGGGCCCAGAACACAGTGAGGTGAAGATGGAACTCTGGGTTTCTGCAACTCCTGCTGGGAAACTTCCTTTGAAAACCCCTCAAACTCCTCACTGCCTCACCAGCAGGCTGGACTTGGTGATTCAAGGTTATTCCTGCCTCATGTCTTATCCTTGAAGGTTTCCAACCCACAAATTTTCTGCTCTACTACATGCTACTTCTGTTTGTAGGACACAGACTGCTCAAGTGTTTTACAGGTGGACACTGGAGGCCATGGTGAGGAGGGGATGGGGACAGAACTTCTCCATCTTCATGATATATTTATCATTTATGAATCAGATATGTCCTGTGGTAGCTCTCTAAATAGACAGACCTTAGGAGCTGGACTTGATAATCCTTGTGAGTCCCTTCCAGCTCAGAACATTCTTTGATTCTAATCTTAGCAGCATTTTTTGCAAGTGAAAATTTGGGAATGTTTTTCCTCACATTTAGATCAGACCCTGTCCCTGAGTATAAAAAAAATCACAGGGTTCCCTGTGTTTAATGGCCTTTTGGCCAAACAAAAGTGCAAGGGATTATCTCATGCAGTCTAAAAGGTCCCCTTGCCAGTTCCCAAGCTCAGGAATGAGGAACAGAGTCTCAAAGCACAGCTGTGTCTACAGGAGGTTGCAAGTAGAGCTGCCACAAGCACAGGATGTGTCCTATTCCCTGTGCCATGCCAAGAGCTCCACTGCAAACCCTTTGTAGACCATTTATAAGGTCTCTGGGGAGAACTTAGGGCATCTCCAGTCTCTAGAGGGACTCCAAGAGAGCTGGAGAGAGACTTCAGACAAGGGTCTGGAGTGACAGGACACTGGGGCTGGTTTTCCACTGACAGAGGGCAGGGTTAGGTAAATATAGGGAGAAATTCTTTGCTGGGAGGCTGGTGAAGCCCTGGCACAGGCTGCCCAGAGAGGCTGTGGCTGCCCCGAGATTCCTGGAAGTGCCCAAGGCCAGGCTGGATGGGGCTTGGAGCAACCTTGTCTAGCAGAAAGTGTCTCTGCTCATGGCAGAGGGTTGGAATGAGATGATGTTTAAGGTCTCTTCCAACCCAAACCGTCCGATGACACCATAACAAGTGTCATGGAGTGACTTTCCTAAATCACATTTATGTAATACATAGATCCCAGCTTTGCACAGAGAGTCAAAGGATGAGCAAATTTACCTTTCTGATTCAGCTCAAGGCCAGCTGAAAGGAACAATCCAAACTATCAACTCTTTCTGAATGAGATCCCTGATGCAGAAGTGCCATGTCACCACTGCTGGCACTAAATCACTTGATGACCCCTTGAAATAGTCTGGATCTCTGGATGTAGCTGGATAAGAGGTAGTCTACAGCTCCTTGGATACTTCACAGTGTAGGACTATGGAGGTTTATTCCTGAAATGGGTGAAGATGCTGAAGATCCTGTCCAGTATAAATGTCAAAGGAGGGAGGATAAAATGCTCCTGCCCATCAGCTTTCCTTAAGTGCAGGAAATCCACCCATGGGTGTTGCCAGCCCTGCCTACACTGATGGTGTTTCTGCCTACTAAGAAATTAGTCCTGTGTGGTTCACATCCAAATTTGACTTGGATATTTCCAAAATTTGCTCTTTTCTTCCCATATATGTAGTACATATATGTGTATATATACATATATGTGTGTGTGTATGTATATATATATACATATATAGGTACTACAAGGATAGTATGTATATATGTGTACCTCAAGGAAAGTTATTTACACAAGGCTAATAAAATCACTTGAAGGAGATCCTGTGTCATATTGGTTCTAGCCTACCTCAATTGGCATGACTGGGTGCTTTCCTATGAAAATTTAAGGAATATTCTGTGTTTCATCAAAAAGCCAAAAATGTGAATCAATTACTTTACAGTGGACAACACTGAAAAAATTAAGGCCAGGTCCTTTTTCTGCTGAATCAATTATAATTTTGCTCTTGATTGAAATAAAAGCTGAATGAGACTTCATAACTACTTCCCTGAGTACTTTAATAGCCAACCCTGTGTCTTTATAATGCCTGTGTTTATATGGCTTACTCATTTAATTACATCCTTTCCCTTTCATTTATGTTACAAATAAACAGAAACTGTTGAGCCGATGCCTAAAAAAAAAAAAATATATATATGAATATTTGTTACAGTGACAACTAAAAGATAGGATTCTCCTCTGGCCCTGCATTTATTATGGATAAATTGGGTCCAATCATTTTTATTAAACTCATTATAAAACAGACCACACACTAGTTTATTTTAGAAAAGTTTAATCAGGGTTTTAAAATTATTAGCATAGTTCCTAGGACCTGTAGCACCTTGGGATGTACAGAGGGTATCTACCTAAGGGTCTCACCACTTCCCTTCCTGATTTGTTCCAAAAAAATACATTTACTGGTGTGATTGCAAAGATGTGGATATGGAAGCATTGTCTGCTGCAGCCTGACACCAGAAGGTGTAATATTGTCTATTTTTGCATCAAAGTCACCCAAATGAAGAATAATCTGCCCCATATGGATACTGATATGACTCGATTGTGCCATTTGGGCCAGATGCCAAGGAAGTGGGGTCTGATAGCTCCAAGCTGTCTGCTGTGGAGGATGGACTCATAACTCCTTATGTTATAAATATTTGAGTTTCCCACTGTTTGAATCTTTTTTTTTTTTTCCTTCTTTTTCTGAAGTCCAGGAAGGCTCACCAGAATGGACAAAACCTGGCATATTTTTCTTCTTCCTTGTGAAGCTTTTCGGATGTTCTTTCCACATCTTCAAGCAAAATGACATTTGGCTAAATGCCACCCTGCTTTTTTTTAAAAAAAAAAAAAAATAGAATGTGAAAGAAAATAAAAAATTAAGTGGACAAAAAAAAAAGAAGGAAGAACAATGAAAATTAGGAAAATTAAGATCTAGAATAACATAATTAACAAAAAATGAGAAGATTCAGAAATTACCAGAACAGCCTGTAATACTTTCACGTTTAATTTTAAGTTAGTAGAAAGAAAGAGGAATCAAGACAGAAAATCCAAGTAATTCTTCCAACTGACCTTACTGATGTTTTTCTTCAAATCCAGGTCACACTTCAACCCTTCCTTGTGTTGTTGCTCTACACAAATGTTAAATGTTGTTGTTATCATGTGGAAACTGCTGCTCCCCGGATCCCACAAGGTGAAAAGGGAGGCTGGTGTGTCTCTGACTGGGGACATGGCCAGACCCTGCTGAAGTCACTCACAAACTCTTGTGTAGGTGCTTCAGGGCCCTGCCAAAACAAGGTCTATAAATGCAATATATGGTTTCAAACCATGGATTGTGGCCAGCCTGTGGAAAACTTGCTCACGTTTCAGCCTGCAGGTTAACCAGGGAGACTCGAGGGAAAGAGGGACTTCTGTCCCCATTTCTAGCTTGGCTGCCAGAAGCTCCTGCTGCACTTTCCACCCCCAGAGACCATGGGGAAAGGAAAAAACACCTCACAAATTTTCAGCTGGTGAGTGCATCAGGAAAACCTCTCCCTCTCTCGCTGCCTCTATTCACACCCAGAATTATATTCTCTAATAATATTTCACATGGCTTGAGAAAGGCCTGGCCAGTTCCTCTCTTTTCCCCATAACAAGAAAGAGCAGAAGAAACTTTGCAGTTTATGGATGCAATAATCTCATTAAAGCTTCACCATGGCTTCCAGAAGTTTTAATAAACCAGCTGGCTAATCACAATAATCTCCCTCCCCCCCTCCACTTTATGGAAAGATCCTGCGGTCAGGAAATATAAAACTCTCAACACGTTGACCACAGCAAGGATTACAGCCTCATGCAGTGACACTTTTCCAACTGGAGATCTTGTGTGCTGCACAAACCTCAAACAACCTCATAAACAAGTTTGAAGCAGACCTAAAGCCAGGCTTGCCAAGGAGAACATCAAGAGTGATTCTGTTAATGAGGTCTGGCTGGAGCTGAAACACCTCTCCTAAGTGTGTTATTTTTAATCAAGTCATTTCCAACAGGAACCTTTATGGGAGTGTGCACTGATTCATTCCTTAAAATTTGCACTTGAAGGCCCCAGTCTTGGGCCACTGATGGCACCAAAGGCTGTGGCAGTGGCGGGTGGATGTTGAAGCAGACACCACGCTCAGTGACTCAACACACACAGCTCAGACTTGAATCTGTGTCCTCTGACTTGAATCCATGTCCTCAGACTTGAATCCATGTCCTCAGACTTGAATCCGTGTCCTCAGACTTGAATCCATGTCCTCAGACTCTCATACCTCAGAGAAATCTGGGAGCATAATCCAAGAGCTTGCCTCTGAAACAAAGATCTCTAGTCACAAATCAGAGAACTATCGAAGGGCTGGAGCGCTGCTATGGAGACAGGCTGGGAGAGCTGGGGTTGCTCAGCCTGGAGAAGGGAAAGCTTTGGAATTACCTCATTGCAGCCTTCCAGTACTTGAACAGGGCCTATAGGAGAGGGAGAGAGACCTTTCACATGGGCAGATAGTGACAGGACAAGGGAGAATGGGTTTAAAACCATTATCTCTCCTGAAAGATGAGATGGTGTCACTTACAGTCCATAACCACTTCTATTCAAAGAGTACCAGAGTTGTTTCTACCCAGAAAAAAAGGAGATTTAAGGTTAGTGTCGTGCTCCACTTTAAGGATTTCAGGCCCATAAAGCCCCTTAAACCACCAGGCTACTTTAGGAAAAATAGAATCTCACTGCTTCATGCCGCAGTTAAGCGACTGTGAAACCAGGAGTGGGGAAACAGGGGAGTCTGATTTCCCTTTGGACAGCTACTGTGCCCCCCAGACCTGTCTTTGTATTACAACCAGCAGCAAGTGTTAAATGTGGAGACCACATCCAAAGACCTTCTGCTGCTGGTAGACATTTTGTGCTCCTCCTGTGGCAGCACAGCAATGCCAAGCACCTGCAATAGTGTCAGAACAAAGTGTGACTCTAAAGATGCTCTGAAACTTGAGCTCATGTCTTGCCTGTTAGGCCTCAAAAGCTGAATCATCCTAGGTCAAACAAGTTAAAACCCCTTGCACAAAAAAGCACAGCACAAGGAAGGAGGAAATTCTGCAGTAGTGATGAGACTGCTGGGAAAATGCAATTCTTTATGTCGTAAGACCTCAAAATTCTTCTCAGCATAAATTAAGTGGCAAAAATCATCTTTTTGCCACTTATCTCTGCCTAATTTAGCAACTTATCAGACACAGCCTCTTAGTTCATTGAGGGTATCACTAAGCATAAAAGGCAATTCATAACGTCTCCTTTGAGTCCTCTGAGTGTCTGTAAATTCCAGAAACAAAGATGTAGAAATTATGTTCTTCCAGCCAATCTAGGTACTCAGGTCAGGGTGATGCAAGGCACCCACTGGAAGTTCTTTCTATCCATGTAGAGGAAATATTTGTAATTTTTACAGGTGTCTCCTTATAGTCAGATAAAATCTAGTGAGATTAAGTTCAGTCCTTAACAAACAACCAGAATACTGCTCTTTATCCCCATTTATGAGCATTAGAAGTGAGGGTTAAAGCAGCTTCTCCAGTGGACCTGAGAAAATACAGCATTTTTTCCCCATTCCCATGCCATGTCTCTCACTCAGGCACATTGTTTCTCTAAAGGTTTTCTACTCCTGGAAATTTACTATTTCTGGATAATGGTTCCCAAGTAGTCACTTAATTAAAGCCCCCATGTAGCCCGTTTTATTCCAGAATTCTGGAATAGCTATTCTGGTAAATTCTGAAGTGTCAAGAAGCCCTAAGGCAAGAGAAGAGAAGTGTGTGCCTGTCTCAATGAGAAGCTGTTAAAAGGAAGGTGAAAATAATAGGAAACTTTCGTATATTGGTAAAAAGCAATGAGTGTGTTGCTGGTAGCATCACTTTAAATCATTCTGGCACACAAACAACTGGAGCTGCACAACTAGTTTGGAGGGGAAAAGAAGGATTGAATTAATGTACCTTCTTTTTTTTTGATTCACACATGGTTTTCAAGGTAGCAGTTTAGTCATTATCTGAATTAACATTCCAAATAATTTCTTGGAGACATCTCAGTCTCAGGTCTATGAACTGTTGATTGTATGTGTTTGATACATGAAAATCAAGCAGTGATAATTAGTTTTGATTTTACATATAGTTTATGATGTGTTAGCTCTTTGCCTTGATTGGATTAATGCAGCTTTTAGAAACACATGTTTCACATGAAAAAACAGTATTTTCAAGTACCTCTGACACAAATATCCTCTAACAGTCATTGGAAATTCCTTGTTTGCTTAAATTTTCCTGCAGTAAACTTACAGGTTAAACTATACATTAAAAAATATGCACAGGGAAAAAAAAGATACATTCAGTATTTTATTTGAGCAAGAAGTCAATGTTTCGTAGACTAGCCCAGCACTGTTCACTACTGGATTCATTAATTGCATCCACTAATTTTGTAGCCCTTGTTCCTGGCACTGAGAGTTCTCTGCTCACACACCAGCCCCATCTCTCACACACACACACACTGACCTTCAGCTTCAATCATGCCCTCCTGCCTGCACTAACATGTACTCACTCAGACACTTTCACATTGGGTTAGGTGCCCAACTCCTGGCACTCACATTCAGTTATGTCCAGAGGGTTACACCCACACTTAATTACAATCACACCCTCACACTCCCCATTCAGTTACACCACCAGGGCTGCCCACCTCCCCCCACGGTCAATTATCATCAGATGTGATTAAACCTGCAGTTCTGCACCTATAATCCTCCCCTGGCATTCGCATCCACTTATGCTCAACAGCCCTCCCTGGGACGCGCGTCTGCTCGTCACATTCGTGCACGCATGGAAACACCGAGGTTCTTCCTTCGTTCTGACACTGGAGTGGGTTTTCCTTTTTTTTACTTTTCCTTTCTGTGGCACAAAGAACACCCACTTCTTGTTGAGGAGCAGAAAGACCTGCTGTACCTCTGGACTGTTGCCTTCTCAGTAAATCGCCTTGAATCCTTATTTTATACCTCCTGAAGAATGTATGCTGTGCTGGTTTTAATTTTAGTTCTTGGTGGGACTTTAAATCAAGGCACCATTTCACAAAATGCTGTGTACTTGAAACAAAAGGCAGTGTAGATTCAGTCTGTATCAATCTTTCATCTGTAGACAGTGATGGAGTTTCTTTTGGAGGAATACAGTCACCTCAATCCCCTGTTGCATCCATGGAAATGTTACCAAAGCAAATTCCTGATGTTCCCTGACACATGGACAAGCACCCACCGAGTAGTCTGCAAGCAGACCATACACATCCCCTCTGAGGTGATCCATACAAATAATCCCCTCTGCATGGCTGCATGGCCTTCCTGAGCAGCTGGTGATGAGCAGGTGAAATCCTTCTCCTCCCAAATTCAGCAAAAAGGGTTGTTCCAGTGACCACAGACCCAGAGGTGTCCAAGGCCAGGTTGGAGGGGGCTGCCAGTGACAAGGTCTGGTGGAAGGTTCCCTGAGCATGGCAGGAGAATTGGAACATAACCTTCAAGGCTACTTCTAACCCAAACCATTCCATGATTCCTTGCTTCTCTGACCTCAGCCTGAAGCTCATCATGTCTTCATGAAGACAAGACACACCACAGAGGTGTGTGAAGCCCACACAAATGTTAACAAGAAATCTGGGAGGCAATGGGACTGGTTTCACCGGGTGCATTCAATTCCAGGAACAGTATCCACAGCCGTGAATAGTAATAAAAGATCAGTAAGAAAAGAGGATAGAAGAAAATGTTGTGTTCAGACCCTTCAGAGGCATAAAGAGAGAAGGCTCATCTGTACCAACTCATGTGCACCCATGTGCCCAGACATCACTTTATTTTTTTCAATATTTGAAACCACAGTCAGTCTGAAACAGACTTAAGAGGAAGCTCTGAGAATCTGAAGTAATTTCTAAAGTGGGTTTTGATTTAGGAAGATAAGGAAAAGCTCTGACTAAGGAGCCAAGTTTCCAATTGTATATTTCTGACAGAAGCTTGGACCAGAGTTTTTATTAATCAGGACAAGATCCCAACAAAATTCAGACCTAGAAGTAGTGACAGGTGGTGGGAGAAAGGAAAAAGAAGAATAAGGAAAGAAAAATAACAAACTTAAACCAAAAAATCCAAACCTAAAAACCCCTGCAGGACGAGACAGAGTCTATGGATAAGTGCCTGCCACCACAATGGGATACACATGGCCTGATCAAAAATGCCTTTGCAGTAAGCCAGGCCACAAATAAAACAAGACATGTGGTATGAGGTTGAATTGGCCACTTTTTTATTAAATAAACAATTGATCCACATAAGTAACTCTAAACCATTTAGGAGGTCTTTGTTGATCCTGACCAGGACTAATATGTGCAGATAACCTGGACTTGGCATTATGATCATCATTCCCTGCACGTCTACCACCCACCAGAAATTCCAATTCTGTGTGTCTCAGAGGGAAAGGAGACCAGAGGAGAGAGAAGGTAGGGAAGGACACAGAAAAAGGGAACAATCTCTTTTCATCACCCAAAAATCTTCAGGATTGTCCAAGCCTGAAGAGATACAAACCACAGAGGTTTGCCAGTGACACACTGGTGTTGGTGTCACGGGGATGGCACTCCCATTCCACCACCTCTGTGTGTTCTGCCCAGCATTCTATGCAGGGACTAAAATACCTTTCATGTCTGGCTGCTCCTGACATAATCCTTGGCAAAGCCAACAGAATGAGGTTAGAAAAATATGAAGTGCTGAATGCATCCTGCCATCTCCTAGAGAAAGATTAAAAGCCAGATTTTTGCCACAACCTAATGACATTAAAGATACAACAGAAATTGTGACGGACCATAGAAAAATTAGAAAGTATTTCAACACAGCATTGTCATAATCAACAAAGATCACAATGACAAGACAGAAAGAATATTTTGACCAAATCCCTTGCGAGGCTCTTGTGTTTGGAGAGGGTGAGATTCAGGTTTGGCTGCTGTGGATACTCCAGGTTCACTCCTGTGATTGGTGTGGCTTCAGATAAATTGTCTTGCTCCAATGTTCTTATATGGCTTTTATAAGTCAGGGATATTTTGATCAACATTTTTCCAAGCTGCTGTTGGCTGCTTACTCCTCATTCTTTTTCAGGAGCCCATATTTTAACCACCATTTTTTTAAAAGCCGTTCTAAATGCCACCCCTCCATAGTCACCATATTCACTCATCCTACAGAAATGGAAGCATTTTGGAAAATCCAATTTGACCCTGATGTAACCGAGATAGCACCTGTGAGCTTCTGCCATAGTTATGGCAAGGTTAGGGCCAAGGGGCAAAGATCTGGATTCAGAAGAGTGAAAAGCTTTGTGGTGACAGTAAAGATTATAATTCAATCATTTGCTAAGAACGTGAAAAAAAAATTGTAGATGTTGCTCTCTAGGAAATGTATTCTGCTTTTCAGCTAATGATCCATCATTGAGTATTTTGATTTTTCATCAAAATATGAAAAATGCCTTCAGAGTAGTATTTTTCTGGAGGCTTGATCCTTAAAGACTAGACCCAGCCCTGAGGGTCCATCAGGATCTCAGCAGAGTTTCTGTGGCACCACTGGCATCCCAGTGCTCAGTTAACTTTCTGCTGAGATGTTTTTTGTGGATTTGCACCCAAAATTATCCATGTCTGATGCTTGTAGTGGGCTCATTTCCTATAGAGTAAAGGAAGGGTGAAAAATCATGCAGCACGAGAATATGCCATTATTAAAACAAAAGTGATGAATGGAATAGAGCAAAGAGAGCAACTTTGCAATAAAAAAGATTCCAATCCACATTTTGGGTTCACACCTCTCAAACAGCTTGTGGGAAAATAGTAACAGCCACAACAATAAACACAGGAGCAACAAAAAATGTGGAATCCCAGTGCCTGTGCCCACAGTGAGAATAAAAAATGCAAAGCCTGGGCCACCTCGCCTTTAATTTCCTAACTGCTGTTTTGTAAGGCTGTGTCATGCTTCTCAGTTCAAACACGCTTTGGCTCTTTATTATTCATGGGCCTTTTTCTCAGTCAGTGGTGTTGAATAATAAAACAGCCCAGGATCAAATGGGCCAATTCTCCACGCCTGACACCAACTGCTACTGTTCGCTGGGCTCTGCCAAGCGTTGCCTCTGATAATGAGTGGGATTTGGTTAAACAGTAAATTAATGAATAATGAAATATCCAGGTTGATCAGTTAGAGAGCACGCTTGCTTTGCCCCCGGCCAAGTGCTCGGGGCAGAAATTACTCTCAAACGGCACTTGCCTGTGTGCTGGGCTGGATAACTATTTTACAGCCTATTGCTTGACAGGATGTTGGGAAGGGGGCGAGGGGAAGGGGGGAAGTCGGGGAAGCAGAGCGGGCAGGGCAATCTCCTTATCACCCTGCATGGAGGGGAGAAGGGGCTGCTTTGGGGTGTGCAGAACCCCCTAGGAAGGAAAGAGGGTTGCAGGGTTGAAGGAGGTGGTGATGAGGCTGGGAAAAGGATGGGCTCCCTCTTAGGTCTTCCTCCCTTTTCTGCTGGCATTCTTTTTATTATTATATCTGTGGTATCATTATTATTATTATTATTATTATCATCATCATCATCATCATCATCATCATCATCATCATCATTTATTTCCTAGTCAGGATTACTGATATCACTGGGGTTAACCCAAATTTTCCCCCCTTCCCCATCACTGTTAATTCTCGCTTTCCATCAGCCGCGTCCGAGCCTGTTTCAGAGCGGGGCCATCCCTCCTGGCAGGGCTTGGAGCCCAGGCTGCAGAAAGAGCCACCCGGAGCCGTGTGTCAGGAGTTCTGGGCAAATAAAAGAGCCTGTGAAAGGCTCTGCCTGCACGGGAAGGGGCACAGAAACAGAGAGATGGAAAAAGCAAGTGCGGAAAGGAGAAAACAGCCCCGAACCCTTCATTTTAATAACCCCGTACCCTTCATTTTCTGCATCGGGAGAAATAAGTAGCTGTGAAATGTTTCCCGCAGGTCGGGAACACAAGCACATGTATGTACACAAACACACAGGCACGATTTTTACCGCTGGAGAAGGTCAAAAATCCCTACTTGACTCTCACACGTGGGACTGTACCCCAGCCCAGGGAGTTTATTTGGGCTGCTGGTATTGCTCCACATCAGCGAGAAAACCACTACAGTTACCACCTTTTTATCCAGACGGGAAACTTTCTGTAACCAAGTTACTTGCTTTTTTTTTTATTATTTTTTTTCGTAATGGTTATTCTTTCCAAAGTTTCCAAACAAGCCCAAACTTCCAAGCCGGAGCAAGGAGGGTCAGGTAAAACAATATATACATATTAAAAATAAAAGAAGGGAGTAGAAAAAAACATCTCTTTCCAAAATGCGAGTTTTCAGGTCGGGGCTCAGCTACTTTTGCTCGCCTCATGTCACTCCGAAGTTAAAGTTTAGAGAAACCTGTGAAGCGTAAGGAGAAGGAGGTCCCTGCTCTGCCTCGGCCATCGCCCCCGTCCTCCCCCGGCAGCTGCCGGGAGCAAGGAAAAGCCTCCAGGCTCCGGCTGGAATGGCAATGTCCCGGGAAATCAGCATTGGAGGGGTTTAACCAGAGCCTCCCTGACTCTGCCAGCCTTCCCTGATGTGGCTGCACGGTGTTGTGTGAGTGTGGGGATGAACAGGCGGCTCTGGGACGGGGTAGAGCCGGTGATCGCTTCATTTCTCCAGAGGAGCCACCTCTCACATTCACCCTCTCGTCTTAACTTCAAAATCCAGAACTTTTCGAGTATTTCGCTCCTTTCCTTCCTGCTCTCCAATTTAAAATGCGTTTTTTACTCCAGACTATTTTCGTGAAAACCGTTTACCCAAAAAGTGGTTTCTAGCCCCGTTTGCAGTTCTTCTACCACCACCCCACACCCTTTTCCCATCACTACCAGTTATTATCCTGTGATTCTCTACACAGAGCTGGAATCAGGCTCCATTTTCCCAGCCAAAACAGGTTCCACTCTGCACTGGAATAAAGCGGAGTTTAGGGGTGACCGGGGCTGATCTCACCCCAATCGTTGGTCATAGTTCTTTGAGAAAACCGCAGCTTTTGGTTAAGTTACTGGGAGTTGCACAGGAGCAAAAAACCTGCCAGGTGATGCTTTGTGCACGAAGATAAACTATTGTTAGTGCTGATTTCATGAGGCAAAAAAAAAAACCTTCCCTGCTATTTTGACGGATTTTTACAAGGAAAATAAATGCCCACACGCATTTCATTCACATTGGTGTTTCAAACGAGTAAAACTATGGATATAATCGCAATTGAAGAGAATGCTCTTAGTAAATCTCAACGTGCACTGATTTATCACCTGGAAGGAGACAAAGGTTTTTGTTATAAAGGAAGTGTTCCTCCGGACCTGAGTGAAGCATCCTCCTCTCACGCTGCCAGGAGATGCAGACGATTTCTCTGTGTATTTAACAGGAGTGATAATGACCGCCGCGGCACTTCCCCACGCTGGGGAGCTGTGGAGGTCCAGTGTTTGCCTTTTTTATTAAAAACACCTTGCAAATGTCAGATTTGGGTGGTTTGGGGGTTATTTCTGTTGGGGAATTTTTTTATATATTTGTCCCACCCGTGGCCGGAGCGGGTAAAAAGATTCTGAAAATTCGGGTGAGAAATACATGCGCAAACACGCACACACACTTTTTTTAAATTTTAATTTTGTTTGGAGGAAGCTCCAAAGTAATTGCGGTCATTTTGTAATTGGGTGAGATTCTGGTTGGTTGGTTGGTTGTTTGTTTTAACTTCTTCATAGAAAGCAGGTAGCATAGAGACACTCTTAACTCCTAAACCCCCAGAGATTTATCCCTCCCTGCCCCTGGAAGAGCTCGAAGGCAGAGGGGGGATTTTGCTGGAAGGGTAATGGGGGCAGTCCCTCCTCCGCTGGGACACCGGGATGTGCAGAAAGCAGCAGAGCCCTGAGGAGAGAGCTCCGGGAAGGACCGGCCCCTTGCACCGCCTGGACTCTCCTGCAAGGGTTAAATTCCGAAGGCAAAGACAAGGCGCATTTTTGTTTTATCCTTAACTCCTAAAAGCCAATAGTGGAAACAACTCTGGAGCTACGAGCAGTTGTGACACAAAATGTAACACAAAGTCCTGGTACAGCTGTGCACAGACACAGGCACACTTCCAGCTACAGGGGAAAAATATCTGTGGATGCCTGTTTACGAGACAGACAGAGAAAACGAAGGAATTCGGTGAATATACTGGTCCTGGGGATTATTTAAGACATTTGACTAGTTCCATCATAGGGACACCAGATGTTATTTATGAGATCTCGTATAAATGTGGGCCATACCATGCAGGTAGGGAGGGAAAACGCAGGGAAAAGAAGCTAAAGAAAAGAGTTCACCCCAAAGGGATGAAAGACAAAACTGATGTTTATAACTACATAAATCACGCTGAAGTTTTGTAATGGAAGCTAAAACTACCTGAGTTTAAAGGAAGAGAATGGGGCAGGGCAGGAGAGGCGGAGGGAGGGAAGGTCCCTGCTGGTCATGGCTGGGAAAGCAGATGAGAACCCTGGGGAGGGGAGGTGGTGCTGAGCTGGGGCACGGCTGGACTTGCTTGGGGTCACCACGGCTACTCTGGGGTTCATCCTTTACTGGGGAAGGTGCGAGGAGGAAAACCAAGGCATAGGTAGATAGGTAGGAAGAGAGAAAGAGAGAGAGAAATAGAGAGAGAGAGAGAAAGAAAGAGAGAAAGAGAGAAAGAGAGAAAGAGAGAGAGAGAGAGAGAGAGAGAGAGAGAGAGAGAGAAAGAAAGAAAGAAAGAAAGAAAGAAAGAAAGAAAGAAAGAAAGAAAGAAAGAAAGAAAGAAAGAAAGAAAGAAAGAAAGAAAGAAAGAAAGAAAGAAAGAAAGAAAGAAAGAAAGAAAGAAAGAAAGAAAGAAAGAAAGAAAGAAAGAAAGAAAGAAAGAAAGAAAGAAAGAAAGAAAGAAAGAAAGAAAGAAAGAAAGAAAGAAAGAAAGAAAGAAAGAAAGAAAGAAAGAAAGAAAGAAAGAAAGAAAGAAAGAAAGAAAGAAAGAAAGAAAGAAAAGGAAAAGAGACATCAATCTGATCACTAGGAAAATGCAGTGGAGGAGATCAGCAGGAATATTCCTGCTTTCCTGACACGGTTTCCAGAGTGCAGTGCTCCAGTGTCCGAGCTGGCTGCAGGGCCCGGGGGGAGGCAGGACACAGCACTGCCTCCCAAAGCAGCGAGCTGCACTTTATTATAAACAGACACATGGATGTGCTTTGGATTTGCAACCTTGACACCGTCGCCGGGAGCCTGGGAAACTCGGGATGAGCCCTTCCTCGTTTTGTCGGGTCCCGTTTAAAAGGAAGCCCTCGGTTTCCACAAGCGGGTCCTTCTGCTGAGTTACAAGAGAGCTTTTCCCGGTGCATTTGTTTTTCTTTTGGTTTGGGTTTTTGGTTTCGTTGCTTCGGTGTTTTGGGTTTTTTTTTGGTTTTTTTTTTTTTTTTTTTTTTGTTGCTTTTATTTGTTTGTTTTTCTGTTGTTTTTTTTTTTTTTTAAATCCCTTTTTTACATAACTGTTGCACAGTATTTGAAGCAGAGAAACTTCCTGATCCCTCCCTCTCCCTCCAAACCATCTCCCCCCAGACTCCGCTGGGAACGGCGAGGTCTGTTTTGGAAGGTTTCATGCAAAACATGTGCTCTACTAAAAATAATACTATCGATGCGATTAAAACAAAAGCGAACAAAACAAACTAAAAAAGCGGGGCATGCAGCCTGGCTTTAGGGAATCAGCTCCAGTGCGGCTGGTGTTCCCAGCCCAGCGGCATCCTTACCCCCACACCTGCCCGCAGCTGCTCAGAGCGACCGAGGAGGGGAATTTTGGGGGTCCCCGCTCCCCGCCCTGCAAAGTCACGGTAAAAATTAGGAAAGGGAAAGAGGGGGATGCCCTTTGCTCTTCCTCCCGCAGCTCGGCTGCTCCCCCAGCTCGTTTTCCCCGTGCTTGGACCCCGGGCTGTGCTGTCCCCGTCCCCCACACCCACCCACCCGCCTCCTCCATCCCGGGCCCCACAAACTTGCTCCGGGCGTTTTTGCCATCACACCACGGAGAGAAAGTAGGTCACGGCTGAGTCCAAGCCTGGCTGAAGCCGAGGCAGCCGAGCCTCGAAAGCTTTCCCATAGAACACACTTTGGGCTCGTCGTTTGCAATGTTGTTTGGTTTTGGTTTTTTTTATTATGATGAAGATGATGATTTATTTTGGACACCATGGGCGATCAGCTGAGCCGGCTCCCGCAGTCCAAGCTGGAAGGAGAGGGAGAAGGGAGGTAGTTTGGGAGATGGAGGTGGGGATGGATTTATTCTTTGCTATTCCCCCATCCCCTCCGAGAGAAATATTAAGTTGCAAAAACCGATCCACCGCCTGTCAGGGCTCCTGCACCTCTCCGTCTGCCCTCTCCAAACATCGACCGCTCTCTCTAGAAACCAGCAGATAAACCCCAGCCCAGGCGAGCCCTCAGACCGGCTATTTCTCTGAAATAGTTCACCGCACTAAAAGGGAGCCTCTAAACCGGTTTTCCACCCTCAGGGCTCCGTTCGAGCACACGTGTGTGTTTGTTTTCAGAGTGACTGCGCGGAGGGTTAAATTGACAGTCCTTTCCAGGAAAAAAAAAAATGCCCGAAAAATTAAAAAAGAAAACAAAATTAAAAAAAATAAAAAGAAACACGGTGGGGAGGGGTGGAGGAAAAGGTGTTTTCTATAATACCGGTAAAAAGCAATTAATTAAAAGACCCTGAGGCCCTAATCTGGTCCCGCTCCTCCTTTCCCCAGCCGCAGGGTAAACCCCGAGTCACTCCGGAGTGGCTCCGGGTTCACCCTGGGGATCCGGATCTCCCCTCAGCTCTGCCGCGATTACAAACCTAAATTTGGGAACGGAGGGGAAGGGAAGGGGGAAGGGGGAGAAATAAGTTTTCTTTTGAATATTTCCTTTTGCTAATTGCTGGTGCTGCAAGTGTAGACCCAAAGGTAGAAAATAAACCCGCACTGTGAATACGAACATCACTCCCGATCTCTATAGAAGAGTATATATAAATATACATCTATTTACAGACATCCAGGTATGCATAAGCGAAATGTACAGTTACAGTAACATAGCGGTGGGAGGGAAAAAAAGTTTGCTGAGCTGCAAGCTTACATAAAATTTTCTTTTAGCGGATCATACTTTAGAAAGAAAAAGGTTTACTCCGAATTCAGCTGGTTAAAGCAAAATGAAACAAAAGCTCACGTTAACATGACATGAGGTTTATTATAGGTCTGCTTAGAATGAAGAGGTAAGAATGGGAAAAAATATGGACACTTTTGAGTCAGACAGAAATAAAATACCAACATTTCTGAGAAGCAATATTTATTGTCTTTTTTTTTTGTCTTTTTTTTTTTTTTTTTTTTTTTTTTTTTAATGTAGAGACATGTCCTGAATTTCCCCAAAGCCTAGATTGGGAAAATAAAGACTTCTTGGCATTATAAGTAAATCCGTCTGCAGAATCGAAGCAGCACCAACATTCAAAAAAACTGAAGAGGAAAATACAACAAAACACAACAATCTCTTTTTTTTTTATTCTTATTCTTATTATTTATGTAAATCAGGTCATCACTGGACAAGAAACCAATTTCTACCCATTACCATAACAGCTTGTCTATAAAGAACAGAAAAGATTCAGATAGGATACTATCTAGTCAAGCGGGATTTTTTTTTGTTTGTTTTATTTTTTCTTTCTTTTTTGTTTGTTTTTTTTTTTATACTTTTCGTTTTTAAATTCCCCCACCCATTCACAGAGGTATAGAGTCACAGATAAATAACCCAAAAACTACTTGCTCGCCATATTTACACATTCCCGTTAAATTAAGCATAAATAAATATATACAAACTCAATACTGAATGCCTCTCCACATGTCTTCTCAGGAAGAGTCGATAAACTGATATTTCTAACTGCATGGTCAGATTTTTCAAGAAGAGGAGGTGAAAGGGATTGTTTGGGGCGTAAAAGGAGAAATTTTTATTATTTTTTCTTTCATCTTACCAGTTTCTCATTTGCTTTTTCAGAGCTTTGCGTTTGTTTGGGTCTTTTTTTTTCTGTCTTTCTTTTTTTATTCTTTTTTTTGCCTTATTTCTCGCTGGCACACAGTGTTTCATCTCTCTCGAAATGTTCAGGCGTTTGCCAGTGTGTTTGGGGATGTTTTATTTTTTTTTTTTCCCTTTGTATAAGAAAATATACTATTTGTAAAAAGCCTACGGTCTCTCTCACACAGGGAAGCCGGAGGGGAGGGGGAGGTTGGCTGGGTCGATCTGGTAAATGCTTACGGCAGCTGAAACAAGCACCAAATTCTCGGAGAAATGTATTAAAGCAGAGCCGGACAGGTCTGTGTGATAAACCGGTCAGAGAGGAGCAGGGGAAGGGAACAAGCCCTTTGGGCACAGCTAAAGGTCTTAAAACCATCCTTCCCCCGCTCCCTCCCAGCCCCAAATGCAAATCTGGGGATTTGGGGAGAGACTGGTCTGGGATGCAAAGGGACTTTAAACAGCTTCTCACAGAGAATTTCTATTAGGTGGGACAAGACACAACCCGATTTTAAAGAAACCATCGGGTTGTAAAAGGATTCCCATAAAATTGCCTTCTTGTTTCCCTCACATCTTGTGTAAATAACAACCAGGAAAAAAAAAAAAAAAAGTCGGGGAGCATACAAAAATAAAGATCTTTCCAATGGCAATTAAGGAATTGTTATTAAAAAAAAAAAGAAAAAAGCGAGACTAAGAATAAAATAAAATTTACAGCAACCCACCTGTTTGGTTTGAAAACAAACTTTTCATGGTCTCTCCTCAAACTTTTCCCTTGAGTTACAAAGCAAGGCTGCCGTGTTAATCCTCCTGTTTATTGATTTATGATCCCGAGGAAACCAAATCTTTTAATAACTCAATTATGAGATAAACGTCTGAGGTGCTCCGCCAACACAAGTAGTCGGGCTGGGAAAGTGGAGGGGAGCAGGAAAATGCCTTCCAGAGGGAGGCTGAGTTTAGTTTGGGGGGGACCTCTGTACTCAGCACTGAGAGGAGCCACCAAGCAATGGATAATTCCCTCTGGGACCAAGACTAAGCTGGGGGGAAGGACAGAGAGCTGTGCTCCTCTCCCGTTCTCTGCCTGATTGCATTCAATCATAAACCTCGTGAGTTCTGTCTCCACACTTTGGGGAGCAAATGGAGGGAGGACATCCCACTGCAGTCAATGGGAATTTGGCTTTATTTTGCCTGAGCACTGCACAGTCTGGCATTTGCAGTTTGGCTCCTCCAGGTAGAAGGCACAAAGGGACAGACTGAAACTCTTCCCTCAACCTGCTCAAGGTTTAGGCGTGGTCCAGGTGACCAAACCTGTGTCTAGGGGAGATTTCAGCAACAGCAGGATCAGGCCCTCACATACCTAAGTCTTTCCCCAAGAGGTTCCCCAAGAGTCCCCTGTGCCCACTAATCCACAGTGATGGTGGGATACTGTCGTGTGCAGCTGAAAGGAGAATCCCCTACATTTCCCCAAAGAGACAAGGAAAGGCCATTCCCAACACGGCCCCAAAGCTTCAGCTGGAAGCTCTGGGGTGGCAGGGGGCAGGTTCCCATGGCCCTGCACATGCAGCTGGGGACGTGGAAGACTGAGAGCTAATTTGTTCTCAGTCTAATAAAGCTCCCCACACCCAAAAGCCCCACTGGGCTGGGTGATGCTGAAGGGCTGGACCCACAGGCTCCTCATAAATCCTATTTGCAGGGGGAATGCAAGGCAACATCCAACACTTGGCTCTCTGCTCCAATAAACAGGATATTCCCATCAGGCAGAGAAGGGAACTGTGCTTCCAGGTGGGGCCATTTGCTCCTCCCCAGATCCCCTCTTTCCCTTTCCCTTGCATCACTGCTGGGCCACTGGAGCCTGAATTGTCCTTCCCCAGAAGCCTGATGGACTTTGGGGTGGTTGGCAAGGGGTAAGATTTGGAGGACTGGGGGCTGCCTGGATGTTGTTTTTCAGTCTGAGGGTCCCCAGCCTGCTGGTGGGGATCCATGATTAGACCACCACACCTCCCCTGGTGACATCCACAGGGATGTGACAATCCCTGCCACAACCAAACCCACTGGCAGGGACATGCCAGGGTCTAAGGCTGCCTCCAACTCATCCCAGCAGCCCATGGAGAAGGCTGCCTGCCTCGGTTCCCCCATTTTCTCCCAGGAGAGCCCCCACAGCACACTGCCCCAGAAGAACCAAAGGTACGTGAGCAAGGAGCAGCTCAGGAGGGGCCACTGCTCCTTGGGGCTGGATGATCCCTGGATTTCCATCGCCACCTGTGCCCAAATCACAAGTAGAGGACAAGAGCTGAGGCCTGGCTGCATGAAGATCTGAAAAGCAGAGCAGGTCCTCAGCTGTAACCACGTCTCAGAGAGCCAAGGGACAAGAGGATAGTTTGCTCTTTTGTTTTGAGAACATTTCATCAAGGGATGTTGAGAGTATGGCTGAATTATTTCTCCCTCACTATCCACTTTGGAAGGTATCTCAAAATTAAAGCAAGGCTAAGGTTTCCTCTCTCTCTCTCTTGTTTTGAGTTCAGGTGTGCATGCTTGGGATGGTGGGGCTGAGTCCTGCAGCTTTCACAGGGATCTTAGGGGGAAGCCTGACCCCACTGGAATTTTGCCAGTGGCTCCAGGAGATTTACCCACACCCAGTTCTGACATAAGCAAAAAGATGTGTTAGTGCACAAGGCCTGCCCACTGAGAAACACATGCAATTACCCGACACGGCAGAATCCAAACAGAAATTCATATCCTTACACTTCAGCGTTATTTTTACCAGAGAAGACAAAGAAACGTATGTTGAAAAAAGAAAAAAGAAAAAAAAAAAGAGAGAGAGGAAAGAAATAAGACTTCCCCTTCACCCCCACCACCCCAAATCATATGCATAAGACATCCTGTCAGACACCAAACCACCAAGAAAAACATTGGAGTTAAGAAGTTTTTGCCCCCCTTACCACACCGACTTGTTCTAAAGCAAGAGTCACAAGACATTTTTTTTTTTTTAAATAAAGCTTTCTAAGAGAAACAGAGTTCCTCAGACTGAGCTCAGAAATCAGGATATTCCCTGGCAAACCCTCCCCACTCCCATCACGAGGAGCCAGCTCACATGGCAACTCTTTCCTCCCTGGGTACAAAATCCTAGTGCCAAGCAAGTGCCGTAACATTCAACACAGCTCTTATTCTCTTTGCAACAGTACACCTCGATTTCAACTTATATTTTTATCTCATTCAAATTATTCCCTTTGAGCTTCTTTAAAGAAGTGCACCTACAGAATTCAGTAACAACTGGCTTTGATTTGAAAAAGCAAAAAAAGCAAAAAATAAAAAGTATCAGAATATCAGAATTGTGGATTTTTTTTCTCTGTACCTGATATATTGTGTAGGGATCTCTAGTCCTCTTTGAAGAAGCTCATAAGCCAAGCGGGCAAAGCTTTAGGAAACAGAAGAAAATAAAATAGTGCATACTCCTGAGAAAGAATTACATACTCATATCACTCATTTTTTGTTGCTGTTAACAGTTCTTTAAAAATGGGGGAAGAGCTCTCTCACACACACTAGTCAAGGAAATTAAGGACTGAAATATTGGCATAGTTAGGAATATAAAACTCCCTAGAGAAAAAGAGATCTCAGAAAATTAAGAAATCAGATAGCGCTGACATTGTACCAGACCTTACTTCCAAAATTTTGCAACCCATTATAGACAAGGCATTTTACCATCAAAGACAAAATTACTAAATTACAAAGGTATGTTTGCATGCATTAATATGCGTGGCTATGCACACATATTTTATATATATTTATATATATATATATATATGTATATATCCACATATATACATATATATCCACAAACATACAGGGGATACCCGTGCCCCCCTGGGGAGCTGGGTGTGCACATACACAGATGCACGCACAGAGGCACACACGCACCCAGACACACCTGTAAACGCTGCCAATCTAAACAGAGAGTCTGTCTAGACCAGGAAAAAGACCACAAAATAGTTCTTAAAAAATAAGAGCTGGCAGATTCATCTGAGCCACGGCGACCCCGAACGTCCCTTCTGGTGGCACCGAGAGTTAAGACGCTGCCGTGAGCGCAGCTGGTGTTGATGGCTTGGCGAGGGGTCTGGGAGCTCCCCTCCTTTCCTAGTCTAGACAGAACCAGGGTGGTGAGATGAGGTGGGAAGAGCTGAGGGGAATGAGGCCATGGGGCTGCTCAGAAAAGAACATTCTGGAAGATTGTTTTAGTCTAGGTGGAGACAGGACGTTGTTCAAAATAAAACAAAACAAAACAAAAAAAAAAGAATAAAACAAAAAATAATAGCAAGACAGACCGTGCAGCTCAAGAAATCAAAGCACTGACACCAAAAATGTTTCTCCGATTTCTTCCAATAAGTTATTCATTTCTTTCTTTTATTATTATTATTAATTATTATTATATTCCCCTCCCCCCCAATCATTATTTAAAAAATGTGAAAGAACAGAAGTGGGGAAAAAAATCCTGGTAGTTGTCTTCACATGTTCCTGGCAAGAGACTCTGAACCACTGGTCTTGCGCCATTGTGCTCCTCTGATCTTAAATTATTGTCTTTCTTTTATTATTATTATTTTTATTTTATTATTATTATTATTATTATTTTGTCCTACCTAATAGAATTCTTCCAAAGCCCAATCCAGTATTTTTAAAGCTAGAATTAAGACGGTTTTGTTTTAAAAGATTATCTCTCTCTCTTCTCCTTTTATTTATTTAACTTTTTTTTTTCTTTTCCTTTCTTTCATTCTAATTTTTTTCCTCTCTCTCTCTCTCTTTCTCTCTCTCTCTCTCTCTCTCATTTTCTGTGTTTCTCTTCCTTGTCTCCAGTTTTACTACCTGGTCCTTCGCCAGATGTGTGCCTGTTAGCAGTGTTGTTGTTCAAGAACATCTTGTCCATGCCTTTGAGAGCTTCAGTCAGGTAGTTTTGGAGGGCCGTGAGGGCAGCGCAGATAGCGGGGGCCCCAAAGCCGTGAGTGATGAGGCTGAAGTGAGTCAAGCAGCTCTGAATGCCCGGTTCCAAAATAGGGGTGGGCCGGCTGTTTCCAATGGGCGTCCTGTCCTGGGCCAAGAGATCTGTAAATTCTTTACAAAGTTGCCTGCAGGGAAGACAGAAAGGCAAAGAGAGGGAGAGAAGAGTGGTTGTTAGGCTCACCCAACAATTCTCTGTGACAACCAAGGGGCAGGTTCAGGCCAAAAGTGATCCCAAGACATGGGATGGGACCCTTTTTCCATCCTTACACCCATCTGTTCTTGGGGACCAGCCATGGTGAGTCAGCAGCTCCCTGCTCAGACTGATGCTCTTCAGGTGACACCACCAGTTCTGGAGATTAAAATCTCCCCAGCAGCCACAAGGATGCTTCTGAAGCACTGTGAAGACCCAGCCCTGCCTGGTGGCTTCAGGAACAGCCAGGCTGAAAGGGAAATGTCTGGATCTGCCAGGCACCCATCCTCCTGGAGGCCTGAGCCTGGCTCAAAGCAGCTCCCAGAGTATTTCTGTACTCTTCCTGTAGGAGAGCTATTGGGTGGCACAGGGACCTGGAGCAGGGAAAGGCTAAAACCTCTGAGAGCCTCTCTGAGACTGCTCAGGCTGGGCCAGATTATTGAGAAAAATCAGGATTTTGGGACTCCGTGCTGGCTTGTTTGTGGCATGAGAAGCCAAGCCTGCACTTCCCATTTGATTCTGGGGGCATGGCACCCCAATTAACACATCAGAATTGACATCTGGCTCTTGGTTGTTTGCCTGCACCTTTGAAAAATCAGATTTGATTTTTCTAACGAATTCACACACAAACATTTTCTTTTGAATTACTCTGCTCCAAAAGACCTTCAAGTCAGCAGGTGCCTGGGCAATGCAGAAATCCTGGAGGCTGGTGGGGTTCCCACAGGAATAGTTTCTTTAAGGATACCCAAAGGAATCAGTTTTTTTTAAGATAGGTGCCTACCCAGGGACTGGAGATAAAAAAGACCAGATTTTTTTTTTTTTTTTTTTTTTTTTTAAAAAAAGGAAAAAAAGAAACCCTTAAAAAAGACATTCAGCTCTCATCTTCTGAAATTCACTGAAATTCCCAGTGGGTTAAAGGTTTCAGAGGGTGGAGAAAGATAAAGGTCTACTTCTATGTGTATTATCCATTAAGAAAGTGCAAGAGAGGAAACTTTGAATTTGGAGAACAAACAGTAATGAGTCCAACATTTTACATCTTCAAAGAGCAAAGCAGGGTCTGTGAGCAATTAAAGTTCTGGGACATTAATATCTTCTGACCCTGTGGAAAAGGGCAATCAAATTCCAATCACGTCTAAGAAACATCTGGACAAATTTGAGCAAATGATTTTTCAACCCTCCATATATTTCTTTAAATTACACTGTCATCGGAGGCAAGCCACGTCCCAGAGCATGAAATAAATGAGAGCTGTTTGGGCTGGGATTTTTCTTTCTTTTCTTTATTTTTTTCCCTCTTTTTTCTTCCTGGCAGATGAAGATGTGTGAACACTCAGGACCCACTGCCAAGTACCCGAGCAAACCATGAAGCACCCGGTGAGTAGCCTGGGAGGCACAGCCTGGTGTAAATCATCACACACCGAGGAAGTCCCAAGGGAGAGAGATGGGTTGGGGGGGCCCAAACAGAGAATCATTAGCAGTGCATGGTGGTGGGCTTTTATTTTTTTCTTTTTTTTTCTTTTTTTTTTTTTTTTAATATAGATATTTTTAATTAAGTCATATGGGAAAGGCATTGCAGTTTGGTAGCAGACAGACAGGTGTGTGTGAGCAGCAGGAGGGACAAACAAACACACTGTGGAAGCAAAATATAAATTTTTGGTTCACTTTGCATAAAAATTATTTAATTGGGGGTGGCTTGGAAGTGATGTACAACAGCTAGGGGAGCATCACCTACAACTTCTATAGGGGCAGGGTCTGGTTGGCAGGAACCCCACTGCAAAGGGTGCAGAGGTCCTTCGGGCCATTCGAGCATCCTTCCTCCCCGCAGGGCTGCTGGAATTTAGAGCTTGGAAATTCCGTCTGCTTTCCAAACTCAGAGGAAGAGTTTGAGGGCAGGGAGGATTTTCTCCGAGGAGGGCAGAAGGGGACGAATTAACTTGGCACTCACTTTGTAGCAAGCAGCATGTTTTTCCTGGAGTGGAGGTCGCTGGGGTCCGTGTGCTGTCTGTTCAGGTACTCAGAAACAGCTTTGGCTGGGAACTCCGTTTCACAGATGTACCCAAAATCCCGAGCTAAATGAACGGCCTCACCTGGAAGGAACGAGACGGGAATTAACACCTCCGGGCACCGCCGGCCCCGGGCTGGGCTGGCTGCGGGACACCGGGCGGAGCCCGCGGCTCCCCTGGGGGACACCAGCTCCTTGGAGCCGTGTTTGGAAACCTCTCATCATCCCTTCCACCTCAGGGACAGGCTGCAGTTGTGTGTTTTTCCCCCAGCAGCCCTGTTGTGGGGACAGAAGTCGATGGGACAGATTTTGAGCTGAGATTTGTCTTTGCTGCGCTGCACTCGTGTCGGTCTGTACCCAACAGCTGCTTGTGCAGAACCGAGGGAAGAGTTCACACACACACCCACCACAAACACACACAAAACTTTAACTGGACCAAAGGAAAATGCGAGAGGAAACTGGTCAAAACCTGAAAAACTAAGGACTCAAACTTCTCTAAAGAGCAGAGAAACCATTTCTGTTTCAATACCTCATTGCCCAAAATTGTACAGATGCGGATATATTGTTAATATTGATGTTAATTCTTTGTGGGACGTTATAGGAACACTTTACCCACACACAGAGCACTCGCATCATTATCACAGTTATCCCACATCTGTAAAATTAAGGAGATAACTGCATTCAGCCCGATGGCAATTTAACAACCTGCATTTTTAACTGACCATCATGCAACAAGAACTCCTGTCTGCCGGGTGGAAAGATAACAACTAATGGCAACTTTTTCTGTGAACAAAATAATTATTATTCTAACTCTAATTCTAATTCACTTTTCCTGCCTGCCTGGTTTCAGGTTTCTTGCCTACAGAGGTTTGTGTCATCCAACTCCTACTGATGTACTTCATGCCACAAGAAGAAGACAGTAACTGCAGAAAGGAGGAAAAGAGGAGGGGGGAAAAAAACCCCTCAGACTCTAGAGGGATTCCACCAGATTACAGCTCAGCCCCTCTAGAATAAAGCGTTAAACCCTTTAAAGCATCGCCCGAGGGACGAGGGGGAAGATTTCCAGCAAGCAGGTATGTCTAATAACTCCAGGACCACGTTATTTTTAACTCTCAGGAGCTGCTTTCCAGCGTCATCTCCTGCTCTCCAATGCTTCTCGCTAATCATCAAACCGGTTAATGAGGGCAAGGGCAGAGCCTGGAGGGGGGTCCCGAGCAGGGCAGGGTCCTCCCCGGCAGCGTTCGGGCAACGCGGGCCGGGACCGACCGGAGCGCTCCTGCTCCTGGAGATGCAGGAGCAGCTATGCTAAACCTGGCTGCCGGCAGGAGGGAGAGGAAAAAAAAAATAAAAGAAAGAAAAAAGGAGATAAAACTCCATCAGGTGCAGCTTCTTCCAAAAGGAGGGAACTCTCTGGAGGCAAACTGTTGATTTGTAAGGGAATCAGGGGAGAGGAGGGGAATGTACACCTTACTGCACACTTGACACAGATTTTAGCATCACTACACAACCCCTCCGGCTTTTGAGCCTCACAGCAGCCTCGGGGAGGGGCTGGTGCTGCTGCGGGCAGAGTGCACGGTGCTCCGCACACACCGCGGGGGTGAAGCTGCACTAACAGGGCTCTCAAGGGCACTTGTGCCCCCCGAAATGCTTCACACAGCGAGACCCTTTACCCGGAACCCACCCTGAGCCGTGCACACTCGGCATCACCCACACGCGGGTACCAGACAGAGCTCCAGCCCCCCTCCTTTCCCGAGCCTTCCTTCAGCTCTGCAAGCAGCAAGGTCTTGTCGCTCACATAACTCAATCCAAAGAGTTGAAAAGTTAATATCTAGCACAAATATTTATGCTCGCTTTATACGCAGAAGAGATAAGTGGATCATTTATACGCCTCTCGGTGTGCATGGGTAATGTAGACACGCATAATTCATAATTGCATCCATACTATTCCAGTTAGGTTTCTTTTGGAGGAAGTCCAACTTCTCTTAACATAAACACGCACATAACTCTAAACTTATTAGTGGCTCTAACTTTTCCTTGTCGATACAGAAACCACAAATCAAAGAAACACGCTGGCCACCAAAATGACATTAGTTGACTTGAAATGACTTGAAACTTCAGTCTGACCTTCCCTCTCTCCTTCCTCAGGAGTCGCTGGTCTCTTTTTTCAACTCCAGCCACCTTAAGGGAAACTGAGCTCTGCTACTCTTAAATTGCCCTGCTTTCTTATCAAAAATTAAAAAAAAAAGAAGAAAAAGAAAAAATATTTTTAACAAATAATTTTGTATTATTTTTTCCTCAATGAGCATCTTGTAGAGGCCATAAATCAGCTCAAGAGGAGCGAATTAGCGGGAGGATGGAGCAGACCTGGAGCTGGAGATCACAGGGCAGAAATGAATAGCATGAGGAATGGGATTGCCCTGCAGAGTTACACATGCACACAAGTGTTCACACATATATCCACACGTACACACACAGACACACTCCCTCACTCCTGCCACCAAGAGGGATCACTGATCCTCCAGACAGTGACTTCTTTTTTGGGAACTGTATCCTTAACAGTGATGGAGTTCCTCCTAACCCACCCCGATTTTCACCTCCACAAGGTTTTCCCACCTGATCCCAAAAGTTGGTGGGTTTTTTTTTTGTTCGTTTTAGTTCAGTTTGGTTTGTTTTGGTTTGTGACTGTCAGGCAGGAGCTCAGAGCAGGCAGGGGTGTGAAGGGAGCTGCGACCCTCGGCTTACCTTCCACCAGGGAGGTGAGTAAAGTGACATTTGCGGCCTTACGCCTGCCGGCTGGTAAATTCAAACCGATTTTTTCTAGCCTTTCTCGCAAAGATCTCCCCCCGTTTTTCGATTTGGCTCTAGAATTGCAAAGAAATTAACATCGTGATTAACCCCGCAGTGTTCCTGGAAGAAACGTTTAGTCTGTGCAGTCAGCGAAGCCTGGGAGGGTTTTCACTCAACTTTAAGGACTCTGGGGGTGTTGATTTCTGCTCGGGTTTGCTGAGATTTTCTTAATTTTTCCCAGGGGTAGAAGTGGGGATGAACCCACTTTTCTCCCGATTTTATTCAAGGAAATCAAATAACATCAAACAGCAATAATTAATGGAGAGGTTCTAATCTAGAGAGCAAGTGGGTATGATACCAGCTTGTGTTAAAATGTAGTAAAGGGATGAGCAGGAAGGTAGAAGAGGATTAAACCCTCTGTTATTCCGAGGGGATTAAAAAAACAAATAAACCTGAAAAGTTCGAAGGGTGTGTGTGCGCGCCTGTGGATAAATTGAAAAGGAGGGAAATATTTATTAAACTGTTTCGCAGCCTGTGAGTGTGTTCCTGTGAGAGGAGGCGATGCTGAGAGGAAGAGCTCACCTGGGGCAGGGTGCTATAAAGAGGGAATGGATTGCCTGAGGGAAGACTGGAGTATCTGTCGGAGGTTACTGATAAGGGCAATGAAAGAGTGAGTGAGCTCTACGTGGGAAATTCAGAGCTATTGTTCGAACGCCCATACATATGTAAACCCCCAGGGATGAAATCTTGCCACCTGCGAAGTCAGGGAGAGTTTTGGCACCTAAGAACAAAGTCTATCCCTAACTGTCTAACTGTCTCCTAATTCTTCAAATTTGTTGAAGAATTAGAATTCACACTTAGAAAAAGGAAACCAGAAGCTACAGAGAAGCCAGGCTGGCTTTCCACTACTCTATATGGAAGTAAATAGGGCTGGATGTCAGAATTGCAAGAGAACAGCTTTCTATATTTCATCTGCTCAAAACCAAAATCTTGTTTAAAATTTAGATTCAAGATAGGAACTGAAGTCAGCAGCAGCCAATAATTATGGCTTGGGCCAGGTCCAGAAATCTGTTAAAGTTCAATAATAATGCTTCTTTACCTTGGTAATTATATTTTCTACAGAGCATCTCTCAGATGTTCTCCCTGCTCCATTTGTAGCCTCACAGAAGGAGCAGGCAGGTTTGCATCTGTAAGTAAAAATCTCTGCTGCTCTCCCTGGCAGCTGAGCAATGATTACAGACATTCACATGGAACAGCAGCTATTTTAGGAGACCCCAATTCTCACGTGTGTATTTGGGTGACTAAACACATGTAGCAGAATTTTTCCCCTCGTCTCCAGACACGGAACCAGAGCCCTTGACATCATCACAGAATTTTTGACGAGGGGGGAACCCCAAACATCAACTTCATTTTAAAGCACCTAAGAGCCAACATATTCTAGGGGCTGCTATAGGAGTTTTCAAGATATTTCCTCCTCTAAGATTAGCAACTTTTAAACGTGATCTGAAGTTTATTCATTGTCAATTTGCATGCATCTGCCCCCGTCTAAAAGTTATGATTTTTATCCAGTTTGGTGTCTACCTCACACACAAAAAATGACATCTTATACCTTCTCAGCTTGAGTGAGTGAACTGGTACCTCGTACAGTTACCTCATGGCTTCTCCCCTGTTTGACTGGAGATAGAGCCTGAGCTCATCTTTCTTACAGACAAGCCCTGCTGACAATTCACAGCCCCTCAGGCACTGCCAAGAAGAAAAACCCCTTTCTCCCTGGTAGCTTTTCCAGCTAATGGCCTCAGAGTTTAAATTCTTGTTGCTTCTACATAAAAGCACAGTCTCCCACCTGTTATGACGGAGTGGCAACAGGACCTCAAGGTTATTCCTTGCTCCCCACTTCCTTCAGTACCAATATTGCCAACAATTTTGAGATCTTCAGCAAAACCCACCAGTGGGACATTAGTGGGTGATTTACACAAATATTAAGCAGCAAAAGCCTCTAGACCAGCTGTGAGCTGTAGCATCTTTCTCCGTGTGAAGCACTAAGTTTCTGGCTTTCAGAGCTCCCTGTTGGTGACTTTTCTTCAGTCGGGTACTTGCCTACCTTACAGTTTGCCTATCAGATCCCTGCCAATTTCGTGTGTGACACCACGTGCCATAATTGACATAACTGCCTGATCATTATTGCCATACAGAGGAAGCCTCGTGGGTTTATCTAGGAAATCCCTAGAAATATATCAGGTCCTGAAATACTGGCAGTTCAGCCTGAAACATGCCCATCATGGCATTTTATCTTGTCCACTTTCTAAGAGAGAAGTGTGAGGAGGAGAAAATATAGAAAGTGTGTGTGCATGGAAGAGGAGAAAGTCTTTCTTGTCTCAGTTCCTTCGTTTGTGGATAAACAAGGCCAAATCTTTCTCTGCTCTCCATACATCCATCCCAACGTTTGAACACAGCATATTTTTGCCTTATCCCCAGCATTACACACACAGGCTCTGACAGTAGGAACAATGCATGTTTGAAATCATCTGTGCTGTTGACCAAGGATTTCTGGTGCATGCATGGAGGCCCAGACACACTGACACGTTTTCCCCAGGCTCTTACCTTCTAAGCACTCCTCCTAGGAGGGACGCGTTCAGACACTCTGGAGGGGAAAGGCGTCTTTGAACTTCTCCCACAGTTACTTTGTACTTTGAAGTTGAGCTAAGCAAAGACAAGCGGCCAGGTACAGAGCAAAACACCTCTCCGGTATTGACTGAAATTCCACCCAGGAAGCCATCTTTATTCATCATCAAAGAAGTAACAGATTTTGGAGGAACCGGAACTGGAGAAAGAAAACGGGAGGAGGGGAGAGAGAAACCATCACGCCAGGAAGGAGCACAGGATAACCACAGTCTCCCTGACATGCACAGAACAGCAAAATGAAAGGGAATTTTGAATCTCTGGCTACCTCCAGCAACCTAAAGGGTGCTGCTCCCCCAACCTCTAGGAAAGTGCTCCATGAATGATGGATGGAGAGAAGGGTGGTACAGTACAGCCTCTATGCAGGGTTTGATCATTGGGAAATAAAATACATATTGGCAAGCACCTGGCAACTTTCGGGTTTGAGCCTGTGTCTCACCCAGAGCCCCCCGATGCCTTTTGTACAACGGACAGCGCCTTTCTGGAGGGGAAAAAAAGAGGAAAATTTACTTTTTTTTGGCTAATGTTTCCATTACTGCTAAGCTGAGCCAGGAATAAATTCACTACACAAAGGGAGTTGCTGTCTTAAATAAGTATCAAGGCTGGAGGATACAGCAATGAGAAGACAGCTCTGTTATTGCTTTGTGTTTTTATTAAGTCTGGTTTATGAAATAAAATGAGTCTTTTCCTTCAGAAAGATGAACACCAGGAAAAAAAATATCTGGTCTAACCATGGTGCTCTCCACTCTGATCATATTGTGCTGTCCGTGAATTAGAACTCTCCTGCCCCTAAATTAAACTGATTTAGTTACTGCAACATGTATTTAAAGGTAGTTATAGGGAAAACTAAAAGGAGAATGATAAAGTGAAACTAAACTAAATAAAACCATGTTGTTCTCTCCAAGATAAAAAGAAGTATTTCTGAGAAACCAGTGAGGTTATTTTAAGAGCAACCAAGGGATTATAACAAACAAATTCCTATAATAGCAACCAGACACACTCAGAAATAAACAAAAAAAAAATTGGTTAAACTAAAACTGAGAGCAATTCCCCCATGACATGGATTTTGTTTACAAATGAACTTAAATAGCTCCCTCATAATTGTGTGTAACTGTTATGATTTACAGCAGGTGCTCTAATCAATCACCCAATCACTTTAATTTATAGGGAGCCTCGCTGCATTTTCCCAGTTGTTTCATTTCTGCAAGTAATTGATAACAAACCATACTTAAGGTATGTTTTATGCAGGAGTTAATAAGAGCTGACAGCTGCTACTGCAGCTTCCTCTCAGATCCACAGCAACATGCGTTTCCTTATAGAAAATATACGCTGGAATTGGGGTTTTTGCTGGTGAGAGAGACCTGGCAGTCCAGCGGGCATGTTTCAGAGGAGAAGACTAATTGATTACACACCCTCTTCAAGCAGATACTGCTCCACAATCTCCCTTTTCCACTCAATCAATTGCAAAACCAATTCGGCAAATAATAAGGTTCTATTATGCACATATGCCAGCTATTTAGGTAGTTATAATACATGTCAGTTAAGTCATAAAAGCCCTGTTTATTTGCAACATATCTGGAGAATCAAACCATTAGGGTTGAGCGGATATTTAAGTCGTCTGGAGTTGCTAAACAATAAGATCGGGTATCCTAATATATTACCAAGTGCTAACTACTGGGCAATTGCCAAATTTATAACCTCAGTGCATGGAATAGACACAACCGTGTTTCACTGTTTTTATTGCAGATCATTTCCTACTGCCAGACCAGACCCCCACAATAAAAGCTCTATAACAGCTAAAAACCAAAAGGCATGTCGATTTTAGATATACATATTGCTTCGTATGCCTTGTATGTAGTCTCCAGTGTAAACAAATTATTTTGAGTGGCTTGACTTCAGGGAATCGGAAAGTGAAATGGATTCCTATTTCTCTATTATTTTTAGTTAGGCACTTTATGCAGCTCATAAAGGCGGTTTCAAATAGTTTGAGAATGGCTCAGAAACAGTTATAAAAGAGTTAGAGGCCCGCTCCTGCCTTCGTTGCCATTATTAGGCTTTTTTTTTTTTTTTTTTGCCATTGATTCTATAGGAAAAAACTCGTCTGCATATCAGAGGCAGTACCCGCAGACCAAAAAATTACATTTGTACTTTCCCCCTCATTATATATAAATTTATCTCTTATTTCATGCACAATGATCTGTTTGAGTGAGGCATCAAGAAGAAAAAAATAGAAATTAAAGTAAAAAAAAAGAAAAAAGAAGAAAGTTGGATTGAAGCAGTGCCACCAGACAGATTTTCATGACTGTCTTTTTTTTCTTGGGGCAAACACACGGGCTCCGTGGTTCGAGTACACCTTTACCGTGGCTATATTTAGTGACCAGTTTATCAGGTCACTGTCCAGTGAACTGAGAAATTAAACAAGAGGCAGCAATTCCACGAACATCTGATCTTAGTCCAAACTCACTAAAGAGAGAAGGACCCGTGCAATGCTTAAATGTACCTCAGCCCACTCGCTTTGGCCTTTTGGAGCACTCATTACATTAGTTAACCTTTGAATTATGGATTTTCACATGCTCGGTGTTTTTTGTTGTTTTTTTTTTTTTTTTCCCCCTTGCAAATTGCTTTTGGAAAACAGCCTGGCTCCCTTCCCTGCTATGCTAAGAGCTCCTCAGCTTCTTTTCCTAGCAGTGTTTCCCTGAAAAGGACGGTATGAACAAACCCATCAGCTGGAGCCTGATAGCTCTGAGCCCATTTGAGAGGCTTGCCAGGCGGTGTAAGCATATCCATCGCAATTTCATAGCTTCAGAGAGATCTATTCTATCTAGGCTCTATATCTTCTGTAAATTACCTAATGCTGCCTCAAAAAAGTGTTTGCCATGGAATGAATTATCTCTATCTATATCATATCTATATGTTTATCATGGCTGGAGCTTTTCAGATCCAGCCCAGACATCAGCAGAGATAACAGAACGTGGAGCTTTTGTGGGTGAGGAGATCTCCACGTCCGTGCGTGCAGCTGCATGTGTCAAATCCCTGTGCGTATGTAAATAAACCCGAATGCAGAGTATATTTTTAGCCAATGTCAACTTCCCCAGTTGGTCAGGGACTGCCACAGCTGCTGAAATGACACGGAATAACACACACATATCCACGCAGCGTCCCCACCACCCCTGCTTTCACTTTATCCCATCTAGTTCTTGTCATCCCAGGCAGAAACTGTTCGATTTTCTTTCATCCCTAAACTACTTTCTGTGTGTTTGTGAGCACTCACAAATACATAATTCCCCCTTTCAAAATCTCTGCCTTCTCCCTTCTTTTATACTTCTCTATTTACCTCCTTTGTCTCTCTCTTTTCCCCCTCTCCTTTTTCATCCCTTTATCTTTTTCCTTTTCCTTCCTCTTTTTCTTTCTTTTTTTTTTTTTTTCCTTTTTCTCTGTGGTTGCTTCCAGCCTCTTTGTCATTTCTCCCCCTTCCATTTCTCTTCAGCTTATCAATAAACCGGGAGAGCAACAGTAGCCGCTTGATTTGTTAGTAATTATAAGCATACTGTTCCTGCAAACGGGATCTCTAGATGAGTGAGATCGCTTTAGAACGACAGCAGGAAATGGTGGGGAAATGGAGCATGGCGAAACTCAGCGTGAAGCTTTCAGTTCTTTACATGTTTACAATTTTCTGTGCATACATTAAGTCTTAGGCTTTTTCTTTCCTTTTTTTTTTTTTTTTTTTTTTTTCCCTGGTTTTTTGGTGGTGGTTTTCTCTTGGGCTGCCCGCCACAAGAGTGTGAAAATGCGCACGAATGTGAGAGCACAAGTGGAAACAGGGTGAAAAAAGCTGTTTTGACTACAGCAAAACTAAAGAAATAAGATTTATGTCCTGCAAACAGCTCTTTAATAAGGTTTTAAACCACTGATATCATTGCAATAACCCAGCTGAATAATATCGTAGTCAAACAGTCACTCAAATAATCAATCAACAAAAATATTTCTTGTATTTCTTGCTAAAAATGTCGTGGACAATTTAATTACTAATAAACTCTTAAACTACTTTGAATTTTTTTACTCTGCCTATTGGGCTTTAAACGAGTAGAAAGTCCTTTGTCTGTGCTAACAACAGGACTTTAAGTGGTGATTCTGTCTGACTCAGTAGCCAAGCCTAAATCGTCCAGGTAAAGAGTCTTAGAGGCTGAGACTAAAGGGACCCGGAGTTTATCTGAATTTTAAGGAGCAAATACAAATAGTGCTCGTTCATCTCTCATTTCCTGCTGTCCCACTCGTCCCCTCCTCTCCTCCAGCGCAGCCCCCGTTCCCTGAAAGCCGGGAATAAATTTCCAGGTGGAATGTATTCCCTCGAAACTGTTTTGCGTTTAATTAAAGGGGATCCTCAGGTTCAGTGGGTAATCCAGGAATAAGCACGGAAATGAGTGGTATGGAAGCAGCATCTCATGAGCCCCAGATCCATCACCTGAAAAGCTGAGGCCAGAGTGGTTCTCAGTTAATGATTTATCAGCTGCTCCGAGGGGTGGGGGGGAAACTCGTGCTGGATTATTAACAGCTAAAAACAAAAGGTTAGGACACCTTCTTTCAAGTGTTTCCTTAGAACGGGAGGAACAACGGGGCACGTTTGCAAGACCATGAATTAAGGTCTTCAAATTAAAATGGCCTTTCATGCTAAATCAGATGTGAGTGTGCAGACGATCGTCAGAAAGAGCTGAAAGTAAATAAATACATCAGAATAATTTTAAGGTCACTGACTCTGCCCCAGAGTCACAAAAAATTAACTTGGGACTCAGGCCATGTAAGGTTTTGCAGGAAGACAACTTCTTTCACCATAGAGAGTGCCAAGGAAATTTCAGATGAGCATTTGACAAGGGGACTCGATCTTTTATTCCTGACACATGGCAAACCTTCCCTTCGTTTCAGAAAAAAAGTGAGGGAAAGGCCTCAAAGTGTGCAGCCGGTAAGCTCTGAAAGCTGAGTTAAATCTGATATTAATGCTCTTGGCAATTATTATCATCTTGATGATTTATCTGGCTCCCTCCCTCCCACTTCCACCACCCAAATCTTAATGGAAGTGGGAGTTAAAGATGATTTTTTAATGTCTTGTTGGATTTTTAGACTCTTAATGTACCGCATCCTTCTCATTATTAGCTTATTGATTGTTCATTGACCAGCCCCCTTCAAATCGTATTAACCACCCTCTGCCAGTTTAGATTAGGGGAGTTTAAAAAGCACCTTTCATTATTTCAGCGCCACCACCACCACAGTGGAGTTCAGGCTTGGTAGCTTAATGCTCGCTCTAATGGGGCAGCTAAGAGACAAGGGGCCACGGTCCCTGCCTATTGCATTAATAGCTCAAAGGGGGCTAATACAGAAAATTAGCCTTAAACGAGCTCTGGAGATCTCCAAATGAAAGAGCCATTTATCACGCTGGCTACCTTCACTCCACTCGTTTGCTCTCTCTACTGGGAACAACTCATTTCCTCTTAACTAAATTACTTCAGAAATGTCAAGTAAGCTCAGATAGCAAACATAACAGGAGCCTGGGTATATGTAATCTGTTGTGTGGGATCGATACGTGAGATAAATCAATACCCGTGTATGAATCCCTATATAATTTCCTTAATATTTTGGCAAACCTTTTGCATAGAGAGGAAATTCCCTCTGCAGGCCTCAGAGGCCATAAAGGAACAGACACAGCCTGGGTGATGTAATTAAGTTTAGGCTTCAAGTTCCCATCACACTTTTCCCACTCCTTTGCAATTAAAGAATTTTAGGGACTGAGTAGGGATTGGGTGAAGCAGACCCCCTGCGACCCTTGTCTGCCAAATATGAGTCACAGCAGTGTTCCCCTGCACAAAAATCTGTCAGTACCTGTGTGTCTGTCTATCCATCTGTGCCATCTGCCTGCAAGAACGACTCACAGAGTTTAAATAACTTCTTCTTGTCTCAAAGTACACCCTCACAGCTACAAACTGCAGGGAACAAAGCGAAATTGATACTGAATGTTCTCTGTGCTGCTCCTTCCCTCGTCCTGATTAAATATTGACTGCCACAAATGTGACCTGCTATTTATTACCCATTTCTCTTCCTCTGCACCCAGGAAACTCTCTGTGCAAAAAAATAAATAAATAAATAAATAAAAAAAAATAAAAAAAAAAGGAAGAAAATATAATACAATATTCCTTTATGCTGGAAAGTTTCTTGGATCTCAGCCTTACTTCTAAGGAGAAAATGCTGCTACAGTGACTTTTAAACAGTAGCAAATGCATCTCAGGCTCCTTTTTGGTCCCCTTTTTTTGAAAGAGCATGTGTCTCCTGTTCATCATGTGTAAACTCAGAGTATCTCTCCTTCTGGCTGCAAATAGGCACAAGTAATCCCACCTAGATGGGACTGGGTCTCTTTAGGCAGCAGCTGCTCCATCTGGGGCCGCTGCAATGCCCACACGCACAAAGCACACCTAAATATATGCCTAATGCATATAAAAACCTGTACCTAACACGTAATGATCGCAGGCATTCACATTCTAGTGCTACTCGCTGTCTAATTGCACCACCCAGCACGCACAGGGAATATCTCCGCTGTCCTCGTCAGCTGAAGGAGGGAGAGATACAGGAGTGTTTAAAAAAAAATAAAAATAAAATAAAATAAAAAAGCATTTTGGATTGTGCATTCAGCGAAAGACCAGCACGGAACAACCTTAGAAAGGAGTGTCTCGACCACAAATCAAGTACCAATTAATCAAATACACCCAAGAGGGAGTGAATGAGGTGTCAAGTGGGGGTGGGGAAGAGGGAGGAGAGTGAGAAAAAAAAAAAGTTAAAAATACAACCAGAAACCATCAGGTTACAGACCTTGAGTATAAATCTCACCAAACATCCAAATTGAACCAAAACAACAGAAACATACCACTTTTTTTTTTTTCTTTTTAAAGTTAAGTAACTCTCTATTTCTTAAAAAAAAAACCCAAACCAAAAAACAACCCCAAACCCTTCGACCTTTCAACCGATAGTCATAAATGGTGCTGTCAAATGGTCTTCAAGTTTTCATTTGTCCTCGCTCAAATAACAAGACCTTGATCGCGTGTGTGAAAGAGAGCCCGTACACGGAGATTTAAATTAAAAAAAAAAAAAACCAAAAAACGAAAAAACACAAAAACCAACAAAACAAAAACAACAACCAACCAACAACAAAACAAGCAATAAATACACGGAAGGACCTCATGCTGCCTTCAACACATTTTAGATAAACACCATCCCTGTTATTTTGCTTTACGTCCTAGAAAATCGTCGCTGTTAAACTATTTGTGCGCGTTTGACAATAACAAGGTCCTGGAGATAAGCGCCGTTGATAGTAAGCATAAGGGACAGCGTTTTTAAATCCCATCTCTGGTACTTAAAATTGAATCTAGAAATAGAAACTCCTTAGATAATTAAAGATAGCTTTCCCTCCATTTGCAGCGCGTGATCTGTTTAATGTCTATCAGCATAACACAACACTAATCGCCAAGCATCTTCCAGTGACTGTCAGAGAAATGTAAAAAAATTAAGCAGCTGCAATACGCCCAAAATGAGTTATTGTAATTACATTTAATTAGTTTAATTAGTTAATTATTTTGCTTACAGCTGTACGAGAGACTGCAAACATTTGTTAATATCACATTCGCTTTAACAGTATGGGGTGATTCTGCAGTTACACTAAATCATGGGCGCATATGTAGAAAGATGTAAAAAATGGGCACGGGGAAGGGGGGAACCTTGGGGGAAGGGGGGAATCTTGGGGGAAGGGGGCTGAGTCTGCCCTTCCTTGGGCATCTCCTTCTCTCCTCTCCGCCTTTGACTCGCCTGGGAAATGCATTTAAGCCCCAAAGGGAATCAACACCTTCCCCCATTAAAAACCGAGGGGTCCGCACCGAAGAGCATCGGGGGAGAGGGGGAGGGAAGGGGGGCGGTGGAAGCTGCACTGGAGCACGGGGTGCCCCGTTAGAGAGCGTTCGTGTAATTAAACCCTTTGAAGGGCGGGGATATAAACTTTTCCTTTCGCGTGTCTTATCCCTTCACTCTATCTGCTGATCCAATCAACTATTCATCTTGCTGCCATGGGTGCCTGCTTCCCGGAGAAATTCATTGCCCCAAAGTCAAAATATATCATGAAGATATCGCTTTTACACAGTAAAAGTTTGTCTAGCTTGTTGGAATAATCCATACCTTTTTTAATGACAGACTGGTCCAATAAGTTCATACCGCTGTTATTGGCATCTTCAACTGACTGTGGATATAAAAACATCACTATTCAAATTGACTGGATATTAAAGAATCGCGTACATAAATCATGTCATTCCAAACTGGAGTCCCTGTTATTTCCATTTATATTAATTCACTAAGGGAGGAGGGATTTTTTTTTTTTATTGTTGTTATTATTATTATTATTATTGTTGTTATTATTATTATTATTTCCCCCAATCGACAAGGAAATTAAATTCTTACAAATTATATAGTCTTCTAATAAAACAAAAAGAGGTGTGAAGCATATGGGGTGCAATACTGGTTTTGTTATCTTATAAAACATAGATATCACATAGACTTCTTTGCATTCCATAAAGCTTTATATTTCTTCCTTTGAAAATGTGGCAATTTGGCAACATCTGCAAGATCTATTGCATGACATAAATGAACACGATTAAGGACAACTTAAATGCTCCCTCCCCTTTCCTCCCCCTCCTCCTTTTTCTTTTTTGTTTTCCTTTTTTGTTTTGTTTTGTTTGTTTGTTTAACCCTGCTACAACTTAATAATTCAAGGGCCATTTACTTTTTATATATCATAGTTTACATTATGGACTTTTAATTAAAGCCGGAGCCTTTCGGAGCTCAGTGCAACGCCCACATCGTACAGGGGACGAGCAGAAAGAGATTTACAGCTCCCGAGGTTGCTTCCATGTCCTGAATTAGTGGGGACGGGGAGGGAGGAGCGGGAATACACATTATCAAAAGTATGAACCATCAAATTGATTGCCTAGGAAAAAAAAAAAAAAAAGTCTCCGAATTTCAAAGCCTTGTTTTCCCCCCTCTTTTTTCGCCTTTCTTTCCAGCCAGCCAAGGAGCACACCTGTTATTATGGAATTAACTTCTTTAGCAGGGAAGAGAACAAAGACGGGCATAGAGGACACAGAAAATGTTTAGTTTCATTTCTCAAAACGAAAGTGGGAGATACAAAAAAACCCACAAGCAAACCAAAATTACTGCCGAATCTGCGTTCAGCACGGTAAAGCCACCTCCGAAAAAGAAGAGGTGTCATAAGAACAATTTATTGCAGAATTCCAACAGGCTCCGTTTTTAGGGTAAATTCTGAAGAAAAGGGGGATTTGGCTTTATTATTTTATTTTTTCCCATTACTATTACTATAAGGTTTGGAGTTTTCGGTGTTATTGCATATTTGGGCAGTTGTCACGTTTTTCCTTGCTGAGCAAAGCACCTTTACAGCAAAGCAATGATTAACACTTCATTATTTTAACTTTATCTTTGCTACGAGAAGCTGAGCTTATTCGGGTCCAGCCCTTATCTCCGTCTCTGTGCTCTGCGGAGACATTCCAGATGGAATGCGGGTTAGGAGAAAATTACATCTCCCCAAAATGCGATGGAACAATATTTTCTGTGAGAGCTTTCCTTTCATTTTCCTCGAATCCACCCTCAAATGAGCGCACACACAGAGCGGTGCCTTATGTGCTGTGTTTGGGCATGGCTGTGTCTCTCTCTCATAATCAATAGGCTCCATACCTAAAGGGCACAAAATAAAATTACAAAGTCTTTCCCTCCTTTCCCTGAGCAGCTCCCAACGAGGGATGATGAGCAAATCCTGCAGCCTGCTGGAGTGCAGAAACCTCGATGGCACAGAAACGGAGGTAAATGTGAAACATCATCTTCCCTTTTTTTTTTTTTTTTCCCTCGTTTTTCCTCCTTATCTCACCTTATGTCTGGAGCCGATGGTTGCGCGCACCCTTTATGCGTGTGCGTGCACTCAGCTCGCTCCATCAGCAACGTGGGTTAGTTGTTGTAGTTAATGAGAAGACTCCTGTCTGATTTTCTATCTAATTACGCCCTCCTGCTGGGTTTTTGTACAGGATATTCGCTCAGCATGCTGGCAGTTAATAGTCACAGAGAGGATCGTAAAGATTTAATTAGGACTGCATGCGGAAACGTGGAAAAACAACTCAGACTTTTAATTACTAGACTTCTTTAGTTAAAAGTGATACCAGGGGTTACTTTATAAGAGACTTGGGTGTTTTGGTGCAACTTAACTTTCCGTGTCTCTAGCTCTAGCACGTAGTAGCAGCGTGAGTGAGGAGGAGGAGGAGCGGAGGTGTGTGTGCAGGGAGGGGAAAGGTGATGAGTTTCCAGATATACTTGGAAAATCTGGAGAGGAAGATTCCCCTCCCTTCCCTCCTCCAATAATCTGATAGCATGAAGCTTCCTAAGTCCTATCTGTAACCACCTTATTCAACTTCTATGGATACATCTGAGCGAAAACCTTAAAACTGAGCTCTATATTTTTCTTCAAAGAGTCTAAAGAATCTGAATTTCCCCCTCCATTTTTCCTTCATCTAATCCTTTATTACTGTAATCCTACTTTTGCCCAGCCAGTGGTGGGGGGCAAAATATGTGGGGTTGTAATACCGGATTTTTTATTTTTTTTTTCAGGGTCCCTATTAGATGATGCAAATTTTTGTTCAATAAGTAGGTCTTGGCTTCTGAGTTCCCTGTCTTGAAGGTTGTAAATCGCAGATTGAAAATTCCTCACGAGAGAGGCAGCAATAGCAATACAGTGTGTCCTGTTTACAATAACAGAGAGCTATCGTGTTACAATCACTTAATTCTAGCCCTGGACAATGGCTCACACATGGACTGGATTAGATGTTTATAAAATAACCACTGTTTCTTTCTGTCACGCACTCTCTGTCTCCTTCTCCTCAGCCCAGCCCATTCTCATGGCACATATTCGATCAGACATGCATAAGTGAAGCAAAGAGAAACATCTTTATCCAACTATACATCTAGTTATCCTTTCAACCCCTTGGATTACTGAAATAAGAAAAAACCCTAGTATTTTAAACCCTTCTTGGAAATTGTATCTAGTGATGGTGGATAATGAGTATAGGTCGCCTAAATAAAAAACCTGTTGCTAGAAAAGGTTCCTCGAATCTAGAATAAACCCAGATTAAACATCAAGATGGAAAACTGCCCAGCTTCATCTGTCACTAGTTGAGGGAAAAGAACAGAGAACGCTGAGCAGCAGCAGCGAGTTCTAGGCTGCTTTCCCTGCTGCCTGCGTTAACTTGCAGTGGGACACCTCTCCCTTCACGTGTTTCTCCTTGGGATACCCTCCTCTCCCTCTTCCCCTCCTCCCCCGACCTGGGAACAAACTTTCAGAAATAAGGGCTCTGTTTAATTTCCTGCTGTCTCAGCATCCCAAAAACAAGAGCCCCAGCCCTGCTGATCCACAGCCTCGCCTGTCCCATCCTATCCCCATCCCATCCTATCCCCATCCCATCCTATCCCCGTCCCATCCTATCCCCATCCCATCCTATCCCCATCCTATCCTATCCCCATCCTATCCCCATCCCATCCTATCCCCATCCTATCCCCATCCCATCCCATCCTATTCCCATCGCACCCCCTGGCCCGGCCAGCCCTGGCGAGCAGGTCGCGGGTGGCCGCGGGTGTCCCCGCAGCTCTGGGACCATCGGGGACAGGCACTTTCCTCCAGTGCAGTGCCCTTCCCGCAGAAGGGATGTTTTATTGGGAAACGGATGGAGAGCTGCTTTATTTGAGCTCCTTCTTTCCTATTTCTTCTTTCTTTATTTCCTTCTTTATGTCTTTCTCTCTCGTTCCCTATCTTTCCCCCTCCTTTCCCTCTCTTCTCTATCTTTTCCTCTCTTGTCCTTTCAGCATTCTTCTCTCTTTTTTAATCTCCTTCCTTTCCCTCCTCTCTCCTCTGTTTTACTCCGTTTCTCACAAAAGCACAACAATTACCGACTATTCTTTGGGGAAAGTGTAAATACCCAGGCACAAACAGTACTTAACGCCTATCGGCTGCAGAGGGAAAGGAGGAGAGCGATCTCCTTTCTGCATTCACAGAGGTAAAACTCGCCTTGACTTGCAAAGCACTTTGTCTGAGCCAGGAATGCGAGACGAGACCTGCGCATCGCACCCTTGGCGGTCAGGGGCTGCCCCCAGGTCTCAAAGCCACCTCGGAAATCAGCAGGAACCAGCGACCCGGCGGTCACTGAGCTCGGAGGCAGGAGCAAATCCAAACAGCAAAACCTTTTTTTTTCTAAAACATTCCTCCCCAGCAAAGCTCGGGAATTTTCCCGTGCAGCCCTAAGACAAGCCTCAAGCCAAAGCAATGCATCCCCTCCGCTTCCCTGCCGCTGATTCCTCTCATGTTCAGCAGCATCCTTTTTCACGGCTATTTTTAAATCTTCCCAGCTCCTCTTTTCTCCTTTCTTTTTCCCTTTCTGTAACTTTGACGTCATTATTTCATTCAGTGGCCCATACCTTTATTTATCCCAAGACTAAATACATATACAGATATGAGATATGATAAAAAAAATTGGAATTAATATATATATATATATATATATATATATATGTAAAAACGCATGGAGGGGAACCCCAAAAATCGCGATCAGGAGCGCCTGAGGCAGGATTTGGACCCCGGAGGCTCCAGCCCCTGCCTCGGGGGTCCCCACGGGCTGGCCATGCTCTGCTCCAGCAAGGTGCAAACCTCCCCAGCAGCGAAGCTGTTAAGGGTCCTTCTGTTTTTAGGAAATAGCACGTGATGATGAGTTTCGCGTGGGATGGAAGAAAGCTGGGAAATACTGTGCTTTGAGCTCGGCGAAACTCCTTTGTTATCCAAAAGAGGGAATGAAACTATTTAAAATCTGTGCTACCCTACCAAGCACACTTCGCAAATAAGGGGGGTGGGGGGACGGACGCGGGACTTGTTCCTGATTGCCAGTTATTGCTTTTGCTTTGGGTTTTGTTTATAATTTCCCTCCCTCCCGGATGAAAAATGTAGTAATTCGACAGTTTCATCAAAATCTCTGAACGGCAGGAAATTGGTTGGGGGGAGGAGAGGGGGGTGGAGGGGAGTGGAAGCTGAGATTGCATGGGAAATAACTGGAATTTGAAAAGCCAAGCTTGAACTCTGCCAGTTTTTGAAACACGTGGAATATTTAGAGCAGCATGCCTGCCTTCCCCCTGCACTTTGCTGCTTGGCCATGTAGGGGAGGGTTGATAAAGCAGAGCCTGTGCGTGACGGCGAGGAAATAAATTCTCTTATTTAAAAAAGAAAAAATAAATAAGTAAAAAAAAATAGAAAAATAGAGGGAGAGGGAGGGGGAGGGGGGAGGACCACAGTTACAAACCCGGTGTGGAAAAAGGACAGCAACCCCCAGCAACACTACTGAAAATCCCTCAGCGATCACTCCTGAGCCAGGGACGGGGGCTCCATCTGCCTTGCCCGGGAGAAAGGAACGCGGTGCCTTACCTGGACCTCCTCCATCCCTGGGTGTCCGATGCCGTGCAGAGAAAGGCTGTCCCCCATGCCGGAGTCAAGGCCATGGTGAGCTGAGTGCAGGAGGACATCTGGCCTCCGAACTGAGTGGTAGTCCCGCCTGGGGTCCAGTCCCGAGAGCTGGGGCAGGGCGGCCCGAGGCTGTGGCAGCAGTGACCCGGTTTCTGATCCCACCTCTTGCCTCTGCCTCTGTCCCCAGGGGTGCTGCTGGGGCTGGTGCAGGGGGTTTAGGGAGTAGGGGTCATTGACATGGGAGTAAGGGTCCTGGCTTTGGTGGTAAGGAAGAGGCTGGTAGGGGGGTGGGAAATAAGGCGGCTGGAAATCCGAGGATGGGGTGTGAGAGAGCGGAGGAGCGCTGGAGTAGGGTCCCTGCGAGACGGATCCCAGCTGGGACAGCCTGGAACTGTGGCTGGGCACTCCATCATGCCGGTCCTACAAGCGGAATGACATACAAACAACAACAAAAAAGAGGATCTTTTTTAGAAAAAAAAAAAAAAAAAAGGAAAAAAAAAAAAAGAAAAAGTAAAAGGAGCACAAACCACCCCCCCCGAAGTGAAATAAAACAAAATAGGATGTAAACAGCCGGAAAGTGGGATTCAGATGTGTCCCCTTCCCCCGCCACTTATTAGAAATGTTTTGCACCCACATCATGTCTATTCCCAGGAACTATCAAGGAGGGGGAAGGGGCGGGGGGTGTGAGGGAGAATTGCTAAATGTCATAATTAAAAATGTAGGACTAGTGCTCCAAATACATGTACGATCTGCGATTTCAGACCAGTAGCATAATTCCCAATCCACAGCCCCCTCAAATCAAACCAAAGGGAAAAGAACACTTTAAAAAATTAAGAGCACCAAACCAAACTATCCAGACAACCCAGCCCTTCTCCTGCCTAAAGTTTCCCAACATCTGTTTATTCCCTCTGCTCAAGTCGTGTAACTCAAAATCACCAACCCATTTTCACATGGAAAAGCCCAAAAAGAAAGTTGCACTTCTCGGAAGACTCCGAGATGAGAAGTTGTGTTAAAAAGGACTTGGGAAAAAGGAAAAAAAAAAGGAAAAAAAAAAGAAAAAAAAAAAAACCCACTACGGGGAATCTTCGCTTAAAGGGAGTCTACCCCTTAAAAATGAATTTAATAAAAAATCAAATAAAATAAAGATGAAACATCGGTATTGAACAAATCCAGGCGCTATGATGTCTGCAGCAACTTCCAGGGTCTTTTGTTTCCTTTTCCAATATTATATTCCAGAGAATGGGGTGGGGGTTAATTGTAATGAAAAGTCTTTGAGATGTGGGGGGGGACAGGGGGTGGGGGGAGTGTGTAGAGGCTTCAGAGAAAAGGTGGGAGAGGAGTTTTGTCCAACTCCAACGCACTGAAGCTGCGAGGTTAAAGTAAACAAGAAAAATATCTATTCCACAAAGTGTAGCTCAAACCCCCACAAGCGATGGCACACATGATTTAAAAAAAAAATAAAAAAAAAAATAAAAACAACAAGGAAAAGAAGTTCTTTTTCCCCCTGGTCGCCCCCCCAGACTCCCCTAGCTCAAATCGGGAACACACAATGCAAAAAGGGAGAAGCAGCTGCAAGCCTCCTCCAATTATTGTGCTAAATTACCAAGCCAAAGGCGTTTAAAAAGACAGAGAGAGGGAGAGAGAGACACAACAGATCGAGAGAGAGAGAGAGAACATGCAATTCTAGTACAACATGGATCCAAACTCACCATGGCGGAATAGGTGTGGACTAACATCTGGAAATAAAAAAAGTCTTGTAATAGCTAAAAATAAAATAATGGTGATAATACTAATAATTGGAGGGAAAAAATATCAAGGAGATCTGCAAAGGGACGTGTTGGACACAGGAGAACAGCTTGAGATATTTCGAAGTCTATCCATCAAAAAAAAAAGGTTAAAAAAAAAAAAAAGAAAAAAAAAAAAGGACCAGTGCCCCCAAAACCGAGCCTGGAAACCTCTATCTACATATATGATTTACCCCTCCCTCTCGGGGTTTTTTTTTTCCTCCTTTTTTTTTTTTTTTTTTGTTTTTGTTGGTTTTGGTTTTTGGTTTTTGGTTTTTTTTTTTTTGCCTTTGAGCTCCCAAATACAATCCTCTTCAACCCAAGGCTAGGCTCAGACTGCTCCGCTACCCCTTCCTCCCTTTCCTTCTCTACACCGCCTCATAATAATTGATATTCATGACTATTAATATTACACGACTACTTTAAAGGGAGAATGCAGGACCAAATGGAGCGTGAAGCTGGCAGGCAGCTCGAGAGCTCCCCTACTATTGTAAATGACGTTCATTCAGTGGAGAATTACTAGATGTAATCAGACGAGGGGGGCTGGCAGAGGCAGAGTTTGGGGAGAGGGAGAGGGGGGAAAAAGTTTAGCGAGGAAGAGGCAGAACTTCAATAAACTTGAGCGGAGGAAGATGTGGAAAGTAGACACTGCTGAGCTGGATCATGGAACTGAGATGAAGCAATGCTTCAGGCGAAGAAGAAGAAGAAGAAGAAGAAGAAGAAGAAGAAGAGGAAGAAGAAGAAGAGGAAGAAGAAGAGAAAAGTATATTTCCTTTTTGTTTTAATACATATTTAATTATACATTTCTAATACAAGGAATTGATTGCCTCCGGTGTTTTTGTACTTGCAGTTTGTTGCTGGGTTTTTAAGTAAATAATGAAGAAAAAGAGGCTTTTTTCTTTTTTCTTTTTTTAGGTAATTTTTAAAGGAATGGAAGAAGAAACGCTCATTCACTGTAATATATGTCTATCTACAGTAAAGATTAAGCCCTTCTGGCGCGTGTTACAGATCATATTTATCTGCAATACCCAAATAAATACTTGAATCTGCATTGTTGGGCTCAATTTTTTTTTTTTGTCTGAATCCTCTTTCTACGGCTCGATATGAATATATATATATATATATATATATATACTTATAGAGATCTCCCGATTTCTACTCAAATGTGAAATGCATCGAGTGAATTTTAAAGGATAGTAAATTTATAGTTTTGAGGCAAAGCCAGGGGCGATATAAAACCTTTTTGATGTTGCAGGAACCCGTTCAACTGGACTGTCTGCCATTTCTGTTAAAGTTCAACTTGCGTTCCTTCCTAAACAGACTCACACTTCCCAGAGCTGCCCCCCTGCACGCACACACGCACACACACATACACACACACACTTTTGTTTTAAGAACAGATTCAGTTTAAGTGGCTGACACACCTCTACCATCGTGTTAATTATAAATCAGAAAGAAGAGAGAGAAGTGGGTTTTTTTTTGTTTTTTTTGTTTTTTTTGTTTTTTTTTTTTAAACACAAATCTAGAGGGTTTCATCTCTTAAAAGAAAAAAGAAAAAAAAAAAAAAGACAATTATTTTCTCTCTCTCTCTCTTTTTATTTTTTTTTATTTTATTTATTTTTGCGAGGCTACGCGTTACAAAATTCCCTGGAGCGCATCCCCAAGTTAGGATACACCCTGCCCGCAGCCAAATCCCACCCAACCGCTCCCCCAACTCTTCTCTCCCACGGCAATCTACAAACGCCAGTGTCCGTAAATCCACAGCGCCTTAAAAGCCCCCATCAAAAGCAGGGTGGGAAAAAAGCCCTCATCCCCCAGCTCGGCAGCCAGCGAGGGGAGATGTTTTGTCGCCTGCTGCTGCGGGCAGAGACAATGGCCGGGCTGTGCCGGGAGATGGGGAGGGAAAAGCAACGAGGGCTCAGAGGGCTGGGGACACGCGGGGACACTCGGGGACACTCACTCACACACTCACACACTCTCACACACTCACACACACTCACACACACACTCACACACTCACACACACACACTCACACACTCACACACACACGTGTGTGACCATTCTGCTCGTTCTGCAGACGGATTTTGCCCATGGTAATTAGCCTGACGGCAGCTTTAGGGAGAGGAGACATTTCTCCCGAGCGGCTGGCGGGTCCCCTCCCCGCTTCCCTCCATCCCGTCCTGTCTCCGGCCGGGGGCAGCCGGAGCTGTACCTTCCCTCGGTCCCTTTCCACGCTTTTCCCGGGAGTTTCCCCTCTGTAAGTGCCGAGGCGCTGCCGGAGGGGAGGGCTGCGGGCGGATCGGCGGGGCTGGGGACGGGGCGGCCCCGACGGCGCTTCCCGGGGGGCTCCGGCCGCTTCCCGATCCCCAGCCCTGCCCGGCTCCTGCCCGATTCCCGGTCCCTGCCCAGCCGCCAGCCCCTCGCTCGGTATCCCCTCTGTCCTTGGTGCCCAGCCCCTGCCCGGTCCCTGCCCGGTCCCGGTCCCACCCCGGCTCCTGTCCGCTTCTCTGCTCTGTCTCCTGGCCCTGCTCAGTGCCCAATCCTTTCCCGGTCTCGGTTCAGACCCCGGTCCCTGCCCTGTCGCCGGTCCCTGCTCGATCCCCAGCCCCTGCCAGCTCCCTGCCCAGCCCCTGCTCGGTCTCCGCTCCCTGCTCAGCGCACAGTCCATCCCCGGCCCTTGTCCCTTCTGCTGTCCCCGGTCCCTTCCTTGTCCCCGGCTCCTTGCCGGTTCCCGGTCCCTGCCCGGCCGCGTCCCCACGGAGCAGCTCCAGCGCTGGAGGTGGCGGATTGAGCCCCTCTGAAAATCCCCCACGATCGCCGTGCAATTAATCCCGCGTAATTAAAAAACAAAAACAATAGAAAAAAAAAAAAAAGTGTTTTTTTGGAGTTCCATTCCTCACTCATCTTTCCTGTTTCTTTCTTTTCTTTTTTTTTTTTTTTCCCCCATCGTTTCTGAGAAAATCCCCCGCGCTGGTTTAACTTACAAGGAATACACTGGCGGAGCCCGTTTGGGAAAGATCCGGCTCAGGAAACCGTGCAAAATTAAGAAAGGTTTCGCAGCGTTTGAGCTGTGATTTTTTTTTTTTTTTTCCTCCCCCTTTGGTTTGCTTTTTGACCTCGAAAATAAGGTCTGGATAAAGCTCACAACTTTTCGTGCCCGCGGACTATGCGGAGCTGCCTTTGACTGTATCGGTTCGGGTGTGTGAACTCACACACGCACAAGAATGTACGTGCCGCTTAATTAATGCCGGTATATGTACACATGCACAGCTTATCTGTTGGTGTAGAGGTATTAAAAACTCGTAGAAAACGTATCCGATTGTGAAAACCAGAAAAAGAAAAAAATAAAATCCATATTCAGGTTGAGCTGAGCTTGGAATTGAAAAATAAAAAATAAAAGAAAGAAAAACATCCAGTCACTGAATACCGGATTGTGTTTCTTTTCTATTTTTTTCTCTCCTTTTAAAATTTTCCTCAACATTTGTCCATATTTAATCGAATTATATATAATTGGCGGTCTAAACACTCAAACTCTTGCCTTTAAGTTGCCTTATTCCAATCCCCAGATCTTTTCTTTGATGTTTTAAATCGCATCAAACAGCTTTTCCATGAAAAAAAAAAATAAAAAAATAAAAAGTTTAGGACTTGGCATGCTAAATACAAACATGCAAATAAATAAGCATTTAAGCATTTAGTCTCAGTTTCCCATCTCTATATTCGTGTGTGCTGGTGTATGCCTCTATTTCTGCCTGGATGTATATGTAGAGCTATATATATATTATAAAGCCATGCCTGTATCTATATGCTAGATGTATATTTAAATATACATATACTCTCTTACTCATATGCATATTATATACTCACCTCATAGATATCTTCATACTTGACATTTTCAACCAGTTTCCAGAGCATGATGGCAGGCTGTTCTCTAGGAGGTGAGTGCATTCATGTGAAGAGCAGATGTCTGGATTCTCAGTACTTCTCTGTCTGTAATGATCCATCTATAATTGGAAATGGGGGACAGACACCAAATCCGACGTTCCTCTTCCATCGCAACTTATATCTGTTGTCTGAAACAATAGGCTGCAGAAGCCTACCTCAATCGGATAGTAAAAAACATTATCTGTTACATAGTTACATATAGCTACAGACATATATGTGACTAGATATAGACATATACACACATATAGACACTTATATGCAGGCATTTAAAATATACACACACACACAGCTGCACTTTCACAGATTTACACGTACAGGCACCTATACACACATATATCACCGAAAAGGCAACTTTTCCCCATGTATAGACATATTAGTTGCCACATTTAGATATGTAAATTATATATATTCTTCCACATGTGGGCACATGGAGACTGCATGTTACATAGGCACATGTGCATGCAAACCTGGTCAGTTTATATAGGAGTGTATTTAAATGCATATTTCTGAATCTAGTTATGCATTTACACATATATGAGCCGGTATAGAGGGATTAAATACACCTATTATGCATTGCATATATCTGATATTTTAGTAGATGGTTGGATGGATGCATAGATAGATAGATAGATAGATAGATAGATAGATAGATATAGATAGATAGACAGATGAAATTAAATTAATATATTTTAGATCCTCCCTATGATAAAATGAAGGATAAGTTGCCTCTGCACTAAGTGATTCATCATTTACAACGAGATATGATGCTTTTCCCCACATGCAATATGCTTTTATTTACATGTCCAGAAATTATCCTCTCATATGCAGTTAAACACCAAAACAGCGTCTCATCAAAGCACATTCAAGCAAATCTAAAAGGAGTAAATTTAGATCAATGATTTCCACTGGAAAGCCTTAGACTTCAGGCTTGTACTGTATATTTTATAACTTAGAAATACTTTATATGGGGAAAAAATAAAAGAAAAATAAAAAAGGAGTTTAGCAAACCCTTCTGTGCACTCATTTAAATAGCGTTTGCTACTTTCAGAAAACGATTAAAAATAGAGTTGGATTTGTGCATTTCCCGGGTAGCCCTCGGTTTGGAAGGGGAGAGGAGGAGTTAGACCAGTTTTAACCTTTATTTTTTTTTTTTTTTTTTTTTTTTTCCCCAGGCAAACCTTCCTTCGCATTGTCCGATTTTTTTAACACGTTGCACAGCACCGGCAGCAGAGCCCATCTCTGCCTTTGAAAGGAAACAATCGAGCTTTGCAGTAGGCTGGTGCACCAGGAGGGGAAGAAATGGGGGGAAAAAAATGAGGCACAGAGGCAGAGAGAAGAGAGAAAGAAGGTGTTTCTAAATTCAAGGTCCTGTCTCTGGAAATTTCAAGCTCTGCCTATAAGGTTCCTACAAATCTTTGTTATTCTGCACGGGATCCTATGGGAAAGTGCACGGTGTCCTTTGTACTTTCAAAGGTCCTACAGGTAAAGATGCTTTTATATATATATATATAATCTCGGAAACGAGGAGAACTTCATCAGGAGACACATTTGCTGCTGTGTGGTTGGCTGGTGGGAAGGGTGGGCTTTGCTTTTTCTGTTCGCTTTGGCCTCAAATTAAGGCAGAAAGTATAAATTCATCCTTTCCCCCCCCCAGCCTCTACACCACCCTGCCACCCCTCCCCATTGCAATGTGCATCTTCTTCTAAAGCCTCAACCCACAAAAGGCAAGAGGCAAATAGTGGCCAGATATTACAGCAGGAGCTGGACAACGGTCTTGCTAGAAGTTATTAAAGCAGATAAAAAGCTTCTTTTTTTTTTTTTTTTTTTCTTTTTTTTTTTTTCTTTTTTTCTCAACACAGCCAGTGCTGCACTGAAGAGGAGCAGAAAAAGGACACATCTCTGAGTGGGTTGGACAGATCATTTCAGCTGAGGCAATAGGGTAAAAAATGCTGTAAAAGGAGAAAGGATGTGAGCTGTTTGCATGGGGATGTGCGGAGATACCCATGCAGCCACCCTTACGCACCCACAGATCTGAATGACCCTCTTAGAAAAATACCAAGCTCATAAAGGGACAGCTTGCCATCACTTTTGTGAAAGTCTTTGAGTCATGAAGGCTGGCACAGGGCAGAGTGAATGAGCTTCGTGACGGCTAATGCTTCACAATTCCGTGGCACTCTGAATTAAATATGCTCTGCGAGCTGGGGGAGGGGAGAGGAGGGGAGTGAAAAAACGAAGACTCTAAAATAGACTTGGCGTCCACTGGCTTCTTGCTAACAAATTGATATAGACGGTAAATTCTGACTTTTAAACCCCACCATTATTACATTTCTCTTGCACTTGCAAAACATGACAAAGGAACAAGTGTTCATTTGGAAAAGTAAGGTTCTTCGCATTTGATTTTTGCCCTTTTACGCCACCACGCCCTCAGCTGCCTCCAGTCTAATTCAGCAATTCCACGCAGCAACACTTACACCAATTTATCCCTCAAACATGCGATGAGCCCTGCGTCCAAAAAGCGACACACTACCCAAAACTGACCACTACAACCCGTACTTTCAAAACTAAAAAACCAAAAAAAAAACCCCAAAAGGGGAGAACCAGTCGTTTCCCGGCAGTTTGGGTCGCGCTTTCCCAATCTCTTCCAAGGAAAACACCGTTTGTTTTTTTTCCAGCGGTGAGCTGGGCACGGGCGCTGCAGCTGGCAGCTGCGATGGCAAAGGAACATGTTATAATTTTTATATATATATATATATGTGTATATATTATTTTTTTCAGGATACCTTTCCTCGCAGCCCTGCCCTGGCGGAGGAAGGGCCGCTCCGCTCCGGCGCTGCCCGCGGCGCTCGCAGCGCGATGAGCGGGGCGGCGGCGCCCTCTGATGGGAACTCGCTTCCCGCAGCTTCCCTCGGCGCCTGGCACGGCTCGGATCGGCACCGAGCTGACACATCGTCTCCTTCCGACCCCCCCTGCCATGGGCAGGGACACTTTCATAGCCCCGTCCAGCCTGGGCTTGGACATTTCCAGAAATGGGGAAGCCGCAGCTTCTCTGGGCAGCCTGTGCCAGGGCCTCTCCATCCTCGCAGGGATGAATTTCTTCCTCATATCCATTCTAACTCTTCTCTCTTGCAGTTTGAAGCCATTCTCCCTTGTCCTGTCCCTCCAGGCCCTTGTCCCCAGTCCCTCTCCAGCTCTCCTGGAGCCCCTTTAGGCCCTGGAAGGGGCTCTGAGGTCTCCCTGGATCCTTCTCTTCTCCAGGCTGAACAGCACCAATTCTCTCAGCCTGTCTGCTCCAGTCCTTAGAGCATCTTTGTACTCTACTCTGTACTTTCTCCAGGTCCATATTTGGGAGTTGCAAACACCCAAATATTTCCTCTGCTAGAAATGATGCTGATACGATTTTTTCCTCTTTAAGGATAAAGTTGCAGGTTCTTATTTGCATTGATTTTTTGATTAACAGACCACTCGGTGCTTGAACCTCTACCTTAAAATCAAAATAAATCCTTTACACCCCATGTTCAATGCTGTGAGTGTTATTTACTGAAGAGCAGTGAGAATACAGACTAAATTGAATATCCTAATTATCCCAAAGAAAGAAATATCTGTTAATAGCCCTGGAAGGAAGAGAACCTACAATAACAGGATGGCTACTTTGTTGAAAATTCGAAAAAAATTAATTTTAATTCAATAAATTATGCTACCTTTATTTCATATGCTTTTTCCAGAATTATTGTTGGATTTTTGTTTTTGTTTTTGTTTTTTTTTTCTAATTTTGTTTTGTTTTGTTTTGAATTTAACCCGCCCATAATCAAAGCCCTATTTCAGAAATGGGCTTTAAATCCTGCTTTGCCTTTTAAATCTAGCACGGATCTCTAGAAATAAAAGTCTCTCTCCCTCAGTATCCAGCTCCCAGCAAATCCGTATTGTTGGCTGGAGTTTAGAGGAAATCCGTTTATCCCAGCGCCCTCTGCTGCTCGCTGAGCTCATGGAAAGGCAGATTTCCTAGTACTGGCAAAATCCAGGATTTCTGAGTGTTTTTGGTACCTTTTCCTCCAAACCAACTCTTTTTTTCTCCTGATATTTTTCTTCTGTATGTTTTCACGTCTATTTCAGAAATCAGTATTTTTTATTGAAAAGCTAATTTTTAATTATAAAGCTTTTAATTTGCATTGGAGGTATTTAAAAATTTACTCCCAACCTACTGATGTATTTAAAAAACCATTGCTTTGGTGAGCACTTTAAAACCTTTTCTTTGTGAATAATACCAAGACTCTTCTCTTAAAAATACAACTTTCCATAATGCTTGCTGGTAAATCTGTGTTTCCTGCTACATCTCCAGACATAACCAGGGTTTTTCATAGAATCATAAAATTGTAGGATGACAGAATAATTTGGATTGGAGAGGGACTTTAAAGGGCAGCTAGTCCAACCCCCTTCCATGAGCTGGGACATCTTCAACTACATCAGGCTGCTCCAAGCCCTGTCCAACCTGACCTTGAATGTTTCCAGAAATGAGGCATCCATCCAGGTAACCTGCACCACCATCCTCACTGAAAAATTCCCCCATTATATCTAGTCCAAATCTGTCTTTTTTTTCAGTTTAAAACCCTTGCTACAGGCCCTGCTAAAATTCTCTCCCTGTTATTTTACATTTTCCTGAACCCACCAGTGCTTTCTTCAGGGAAGAGCATCACCAAACCCAACAGCAAGAAAGATACCTGGAGCAACTTTTAACAAGGCAGGAAAGCTCAGCCAGATGTATTGAACCCTTATGGACAGGTCCAAAATGTTTGTCACATTTAACACCCCCGGGTCCCTCAGTCATTCCTCACAGGACAGGTTCTCAACATCCTTCACTTCATTTCCCTACTCTGGACCCATTCCAGAACCTTTTTAGTGATGGGCCCAAAACTGAAGACACTGATTTTGTCTAACTGTGATAGAAAATGAGCTCAAATGTCACTCACTTGTATCTGGTACCCATTTAGTGACCAGTTTTTGATGTCAGGAACCCCAGCTGGTGAACCCTCACATTGATGGGTCATGTCCAGTTTTTCCCAGACCAAGCCTCACACAGCCTATGGGCTCCCTGGAAAGTGGAGCCCTTCCAAGAGCTTTCTGCATTACCATTTTACTATCTCCTCTTACTGAGGAGAACTCTTGTATCCAAGATTAATTTTGTTTGCAGTCCATGTGTTTTATCCCTCTGTACTGCCTTTTTCTTATTTTCTTTTTTCTGCCTTTTTTTCTGCCTGTACTTTCCCTGCACTAGCTTTTTTCCCTTAAGAAATCCAGGTACATGATGCCAACAAGGACCCCACAAATGTGAGGTGGGATACAGCTTTAGCATCCCCTCTTCAGAATTGTTCTACAGAGCCCAAACCCTCTGGAGCTGAAACAACAATCGGATCTCCCAGGTTAAGAATGAAGAACATTTTTGAAGCCTTTTTTTCTCATTCCACTGTCCTTTAATTGTTATTTTGATCTGATGTGGGTACTCAGCTCAGGCTGAGTGAACTTCAGAAGTTCTTGGCTCCCTAAGACAGGGAGCTCAAATCCCTGATCAACTTGTACTGCCCCACCAGATGAGCTTGGATTGCCCCTGTGTTTGCCTCATGTTTCCTTGTCTTAGGACCAAAATCTCTTTGAACAGGAATACTGAGTGCCAACTTCACAGCATTCCATGACCGACAGGAAAAGCAGGAATTAGATGATAGAGCATTAAGCTGAAGACTTTATGCATGATCACTGGATGATTTATCTGTTTTATGCAGATACCACTGGATGATTTGTCCCTTGGAATACAAAGGGGAGGCTAAGAAGTCTCAAGAGCTGATGTTATTGCTGTCTCCACATCCACCTTTTGAAAATAATCAATCCTTTCTAAACCTTCTTCCTCCTAGAAGCCAAATAAAACACACAGAAAATTGCTGAACTCATTTCCTTGAAAATTTAGAATCAGTCATATCAGCTTATCTTTCATTTTTCTCAGCTGGGGTATGGACAACACTGAAATTAGCTTGTGTATCTGAATAAGGTATATCCTTTTTATTTCTCTATTTTTCCCATTCCCAAACAACCCCCATATACCTAAACAGAGTCACAAAATCAAGAATGGGTAAACTGTACCCATTAAAAGGAGGTCTTAGTTTTAGTGAATATTTAAAATGTCAGGAAGTTAAGAGATTCCATTTTTATTAGCTTAATTTAGTTCAGCTATGCTTATGTGGATACAAAGTGTTTGCGTGTGATTTAGCCAAAAAACAATATCTAAACTATACTGATGTGAGGAAATACATTTTTTCCATGTTAGGATATAGGCAATAGAGCAAATGTTATATTTAAATTTCATGTCAGGAGAGAGTTAATTAGTTTTAAGAGGAGAGAAGAAAAATTAAGACCTGGCCCATTATCTGTTTTGAGAACATAAATTTTTTTTCCTCCAGTATCACTCCCAGCCCCCTTACTTTTTAATTTCTCCTCTCTCTTAACTTGCTTTCTCGCAGTAGGCACTCAGAAAATATGACCACAGGCATTGCTTTAGGGAGAGAAAAAATTCTGGGTACATGAAAGAAGACATAGCAAAGTCAGCAAACTGCATCTATAGGGGAAATGCATTTCAGGCTCCCTAAACTGCTCATGATGTGTCTGGAGTTATACCATTACCTGGATTCTCCCTTCAGCTTGTGCTGAACATACTGCACTGTGGCCTTCAGGGATTTTAGCACAAGTAATAGAGGGGATTTAGGTTCCCCTTCCCTTCCCTTCCCTTCCCTTCCCTTCCCTTCCCTTCCCTTCCCTTCCCTTCCCTTCCCTTCCCTTCCCTTCCCTTCCCTTCCCTTCCCTTCCCTTCCCTTCCCTTCCCTTCCCTTCCCTTCCCTTCCCTTCCCTTCCCTTCCCTTCCCTTCCCTTCCCTTCCCTTCCCTTCCCTTCCCTTCCCTTCCCTTCCCTTCCCTTCCCTTCCCTTCCCTTCCCTTCCCTTCCCTTCCCTTCCCTTCCCTTCCCTTCCCTTCCCTTCCCTTCCCTTCCCTTCCCTTCCCTTCCCTTCCCTTCCCTTCCCTTCCCTTCCCTTCCCTTCCCTTCCCTTCCCTTCCCAGGAACATATCTGGTTACCCAATTTTCCTGTTCCTCAGAAGTTCACAGGATCCTGCCATGGTTTTGGCTCACATCAGGAATTTCAGGCAGCTTCCAGGCACAGTTTGGGGGGCAGGAAAGACCAGACACTATTCCCAGGAGTCTGAATCAATATGATCACCTTGATTTAGAGTCCATTCAGTCACTTAAAGTTTATTAATATGGATATAAACTACTCTGCACTAGTTAAGTAATGGTGAACAATTCAGATGTAGCCTAAAAAATTGGGCACAAGCTTGTTTGATTCAGGTTAACTTCATCCTTACTGCTTTCCAGGCAATATTCATTCTAGTGATAGAACATGGTATTAATATTAATATAAGCATGCAATTTAGAGTTGTAATCCTAAGGTAATTGTTTTCATATAATCATCAGTTTCATATTATAAATGCAGAAACACAATAAAAGTCAATGTTTCCTGCCTAACAGGCATAAGAATGAGCAAGAATAAATGAATCATTTTTAACAGTTCTGAAATTAAACATTTTGTTCTCCACTATCAAAATGAGAAATTTGAAAATCCAAATTTTAGCTTTTCTCCCACTCCTAGTTTTGAAATGAACATCAAATAATTTGATTTGGTTATCAGAAGAGAACTTACAATGCAAAAAATATGAAAACCTGCACTTCGATAAACAGATTTGTTTATGGAGTTTCAGAATACTTTTCTAAATATATAATGACAATGCACCTTTAAAAATGCCTCTCAGAACTGCTGTTCCATTTTGACATTGGTCTTTGTTACTAAGGTTCATCATGGTAAATTTTTTCTCTGACAAGACAATCACAAGTATTTTTGGGGGCCCATTTTTTTTCCAGGGGCTTTAAGCTGAGTTTTCTGACATGCTGGAACCACAAGAGCAGCATCAGAGTTCCCTGAATAACCAACCTTGATTCAGTCAACTTTGAATAAAGCCCCTCTAGTAACGAGTGCTGGTTATAAGTTAATGATGAATCTGTAAAACTTCAGTGAAAACATAAACTTGGTATACAGGTATTGTCCTGGTTTAGGGAAAATTTGGGAGAAAACCTTCAATGGGGCATATTCTGGGTATTCTGGGGTATATTCTGGTATAAACCAGAAATACTCCTAAAAGCATGTGGGGTATAAATAAAGGGACCTTAACCAATGTAGTGGAGAGGGGGGACTGGAATTTAGGAGAATGCTTCCCTTTCCCAGCCCTGCTTGGATCTCTTCTGTGTGCACTGTCCACACAAATTTCTGTACTGAAACTCCATTTTGATTACCTTGTTAACTGTTAATTAATAAATTTATTAAAATAAATAAATATTAATTAATTGATAAATTATTCATATCAACATATTATTAATAATTAAATATAAATAAATAATATAAATAAATATAAATAATAATATAAAACATTTTATATTATTATATATTATATAATAAAAAATAAATCATATGAATAATTTTAATAATAAATTAATTGTAAATTAATTAATAAATCATAGAATCCCAGAATAGTTTGTGTTGGGAGGGACCTTATAAATCATCTTTTTCCAACCCCCTGCCATGGGCATGGAAACCTTCCACTTTCCCAGGTTGCTCCAAGCCCTGTCCAGCCAGGCCCTTAAACACAATTAATCAAAAACAACTTGATTACATCTCAGAGGCAGGAACATCAGGAAGATGCCTGGCTGACAAAAAATAAAAGGGATAAATGTTGCAGCACCAAGAACAACATCCAGCAAAGTTCCCTGTAGTGTCAGAATTCCTTGTGCCATGCAGGATATCTTGTGCAAATTACGGGTGCTGCTGTTTGGTCAGTTCCTCTCGTTCCCTAGGGGTTTCCATTTGTGCATCCTTTGAGTATGGAATTAGTCTAAAGTGGAGCAGCAAATCTATTTTGTGCAAGTGATGAAAATAGCCACAAGATAGAGCAGGAACCGTGGGATGATCACAGCTTTGTGGAAACAAAAGCTGCAATTGCTCAGTTAATGTAACTCATGCAGAACTCGGGCCAGAAAATCTGCATGGAACAACTGTTGGATGAGCTACAGTGCTCCTGCAGAAGCACTAATAATAATAACACTGCCTTGGTTTTACTTTTTAAGGCCATGCACATAAAATCTTTGCCTAATTTAATAAATTGTTCCTTTCTTAATCACTACATCTGATAAAGATATGAATCTGTTTTCCATTCAGGGTTTTATTGAAACTGAATCCTTGCACAGTAAAATCTTTTGATAAGGTCTATCTGTTAACTGTTGCAGTCCCCTGTATCACCTTGCTATTAAGATGAATAAATTAAGCTTGTTTTCCCTTTCATTATGTTGTAGATTCTCTTACACTTCACAGAATCACAGAATGGTTGAAGTTGGAAGGGACCTCTGGAGGCCATGTGGTTCATCCCTGCTGCCTGGTGCCCAGGACCATGGCTAGATGACTTCTAATAGCTCCAGGGAGGGAAGTCCACAACCTTCCTGGGAAACCTGTGCCAGTGCTTGGCCAACTTCACAATAAAAATGTGTTTCCTGCTGTTCAGAGGAATCTCCTGTGTGTCAGTGGGTGTTCTTGACCTCTGGTCCTTTCACTGGATACCACTGAGAGGAGCCTGGCTCTTTTCCATTTGCATTCTCCCTTCAGGGATTTAGGTACATGGACCAAACCTTCCTTGAGCCTTCTCTTCTCAAGGCTAACCTGTCACAGCTTTCTCAGCCTTTCCCCATGAGAGACGCTCCAGCATCTTAATCACCTCAGGGGTGCTTTGTTGGACTCTCTGCAGTCTGTCCATGTCCCTCTGGCACTGAGAAGCCTTGAGCTGGACACAGCTGTGAGCTCACCAGCGCTGAGGAGAGGAGAATGATCTCTCCCACCTGCTTCCAGCACCTCTAGGACACCACTTCACACCCTGGGGTGAAGGACACACTGCTGGCTCACATCCAGCTGGGTGTCCACCAGGAGCCCAGGTATTTCCTGTAAAGATTCAGACAGAGTTTTGGTGACACCAGGGATGCCACAAAGGGATGTATCAGAAATAAGCTTCATATTCCATGTGTTGTTGTTTCATACCTGTGACAGGTGCAACGTGACCTTTATGAATAAGTACATTATATCCTTTTATTTAGTCAGACACATGACACTTGGCCTTCTGCCCTCAAGTTCAAGCTTGTGCTTGGTGAATCATCCCCTATAACCAAAAATTCCCTTTCAGAGTGGCTGCTTTGCAGAGCAGACCCCATCATTTCATAGGGAAAAAAAATATGTATTTTCTTCTGAGATGTAGAAATTCCTTTTTCATCTTTTATTAAGTTGATTATTAGTGTCCAGTTTGTTGATCAATCCAGATCATGATACATTTTTCCCTTTAACCAGTTTTTCTGCAGTCTCTCAATCAAATTACAAACATTATCATCAATGACATTATTTATTCTCATCAATGAGAATATAAACTATTGTCAGGGCAGGAGCTGAAAAATGAAACTCCTTTAGGAATTCACATGTTTAATCACTATTCTCTTTTTTTCATCTATTTCTGGATCAAATAGATTGGTATCTATTTATGGCCTTTAGCATTTTGGTGGATTGTTATATTTGTAGTCAACATCCTTGTGGTTGCAAGTTAAATGTGCTCTAGAATTTGATCATTTTGTCATCTCATTAAAAGGAAGAAAAACAAGTTTATTTGACAACATTTGTTTTCTGTAAACCCATACTGATTAATGTTAATTATATTATTCTCCTTTAATTTTTTTATTAATTGAGTCCTCAGTCAGATAATTCATTAGTGGGAACAGAACTAATGCTAGATTGATAAGTATCTAATTACGTGGATTTTTCTGTTCATTTTTTGAAAATTTTAGCCACAAATTAGCTTTTGTGCTTCACCATGTTACAAAAAAGTAAATATTTCTTTTCCAGACAGCTGATCATTTCTTTGAAAGCTCCCCAAGTTGTCATACTGTAAGATATTGTGCAACCACAGATTAAATTATTCCTTTGTTTTCATCTGTAGCATTTTTTCTTCTTTTGAGGCACTAGTTAATAATTGCTGTGAGAGGTTACAGGACCTGCTGCTTTGGTTTGATTATTGCACAAGACTGATCCCTGCTATTAAAATCTTCTCTCCCCCTTTTTTCTCATTCTTGAAATTTCACAAACCTGGAAATAGTGGCTTTCCATAATTTCAGATGGAGTATAGAAAAAATACTCCTGTGTTAAATGTAAGAAAACAAAACATCACCTGAAAAAGCCCAAAATTTCCATTCATTTCCACTCCTTGTGCCACATTGTCTCCTCAACATGGGTATGAAATCAGAACAGTTGCTTATAATGATCTGACAGATTCTCTGCAGAGAGGAAACTGAAATGCAGGGGACAAAATAAACCCTTTGTGTGGATGGCACACACTTCTAAGTACACCCAGATAATGCCCAGAAATCAGAGCAGTGATTCTGTTTGGGCTCATGAGTGTTCCTCCCAGAGAAAGGCTGAGTGCTGTTCAGCTGGGTAGTGGACATGGGGCTGTGGGATGGGTTTTCAGTGGGACAGGAGATGTTTTGGATCTGGGTTTTAGGGACTCAAGAGAACCCAGCTGTGTTGTTGTTGTTGTCATTTTTGAGAGTGAGAATACTGGGGAGTCACGAAGGAATAATAGAAGAGTGAACAGCTCGAGCATTGCTCTGCCATCTCTGCAGATCTCCCATACTCTTCTAATGCTAGAAGAGCTCATGGAAAAGATTTGGCTTGGATTAACTAACAGCCTCCCAAGCATGAGGAAAAAAGGGTAGCACATATCAGAGATCTTTCCTCCTGTGCAGGCTGGATGCAACCACCTCTTTGGAAGGGGAAAAGCCATGCTGTATTACTTCTGTGAGGAATACAAGAAGCCCCATAGAATAAGGCGAAAAAATATTGCTAATAAACAGAGCTGTCTGGAATTAATCCTGGCCCTATTGAAGTCCATGGGGATTTTGTTATTGACTCAAGTAAAGGCTGAACAGGGTCATTAAGATAGCCCCAAGGTACTTGAGTACCAGAAATCAAGGATGTAGTGTGATATTGGAAAATAAAAGGAATTATCACTCTTTTGGGCTATTCTGTAACTAGGTGAAGGGAGGAAACTAGGAGGTTCTCTTTGAACTGGTATTTAGAGGATGTTGTTCTCCACAGTAAATAAGACACATTTTATCTAATCATATTTAAATATTATTCAGTGTATCAGACTTTTGTTTGTCATTCTAAGAATTATTAGAGTCCCATTAACATTAGAAGAAAGTTTTAGCATTTTGGGATATAAATAGACTGCCTGTATTTTTATTTTTTATTTTTATTTTTATTTTTATTTTTATTTTTATTTTTATTTTTATTTTTATTTTTATTTTTATTTTTATTTTTATTTTTATTTTTATTTTTATTTTTTTACACAGATTGCCTCCATTGACACACATTATTATCATTTGAATAATATAGTTGTTTATTTTGTCTGCAAGGTGTGACTTTGATCCACTCAGCAGCTACAGTCAATGCAGCCTTTCACACTGGAGGCTGGGAATGTTCACCTCACTGAGGTTTCCCCTGATCCTGACAAGACTCCCTGAAATGTGGGGCTGACAGATGTGACCCAGGAGCTGCAGGAGATCCACATCATAATTCTGTAACACTTATTTCAACATTATGAAATGAAAAATATACCTTATTCCAAAAGCTAACTTGTGATTGTCTTCTTCTGGCTTTGGCTTCATCTTTGGCTCTCTCCCCACATGGTTCTTGTTGATAATTGCTGTGGCACGTTTGTCTGATCTAATTTATGTGCTGATATCTTATGGAATGTTTTTAATGACCTTCCTGAGGGCAGGCTGTCTTTATTGCACTTTTCACAAAGTTCAAGATGATCTGCGTGTCAGAAGTGACTGATAGGAACATTTTACATAGTGAAACATAATCAACTACTCAAAAGAAGCAGCTAAGTGGCAAGAAGCTGCTTATGCAAGCTGAGGTTACAGACTTGAGAAAGGCTACCCAGAAGTTACTAATAGCAGCTGAGATCAAAAAGTCAAAATCTATCTTCTATCATAATTGAATGAGTATTGAATGAGATGCAGCTCACATTTTGGCAGGCAGTTAACAAAAACAAAACAAAAGAAAAGAAAAAAACAGAAAAAAAAAAGTACAGAGCTGAAACATACTAATAAAAAAAGACTGAAATATTCAATGCTTCAAATACCGGTTTTGCTGATTGAAATAGCTGGAAGAGCACATAGATCATCCAGCCCTGCAGCCTGTGTGTCTTGCAGAACACATCACATATCAGGGAACTTACCACATCCTTGGTTATGTGGTGGAAACATCTTTACAACAGTCTAAGGATCCATTCCCTGTCTGATTTCCAGCTGAAATTTAATTGTACAGGTGTGGCCATGCTGTGACAGTTGGCCTCAGGACCAGAGATCAATCTGTTTAGAAACATTAATTAAAAAACCCAAAAATGCAAAAAAACACAACCAACTAATACACCAAATTATTCAAGGCTTCATCTGTGACTGGTTTCCCTCTGGTGTACTCTTCCCATGAGCCTGCTGGTTTCCATGAGGAATATTCTTCTTATGCTCATGCTTGCTTGTCTATACAGTGGACATTTTTGAGGTGCTGCAATTCTTTTTTTTCTCAAGACAACAAGCTTGAGTCAACTCAGCAGGTTAATAACAGTGCAGAATCTGGAGCAGAGGCTGTAAATACAAACTGCCTGTAACTGGAAATGCTGTCCAGTCTGGGGGATGAATTGAACCTGAAAAACTGGAGGGCAGGATGGACAGCAGATAAGGTTGCTGCAACTCTTTCTTCAATGGCACCAGTTTCAGTCCTGAGCTGAAGTGGTGATTAGAAGTTCCTCTCATTTAATTTTATCTGAAGGTAGGTTTAATGTGGGGTTTTTCCCTTTCTACTTAAAAGTTAGGTTTTTAATCAAATTAAGCTTCCTGTAGAGTCAGTGGAGTTGCTCTAACTAACCTGTCTATATACCTGACTGTCTAAAATTGGAGACCTGTGCAAAGCTGTGCTTTTGTTTAGGGGTTCAGTGAAAAGCAGGTTAAAAACTAATTGTATGGTAACAATGAAAATGAAGAAAAGGCCAGTGGTACCTCAATTAATTTTACTACAAAATTACGAGTGGGTCCACAAAAGCTTCTTCTGCTGCCACAGTGCACTTGCCTTGTTAATCAGGAAGGAAAGATTTTTATTTTTTTTTTTACTCAAAATGGTTGGTGCCACCACAAGCATATTTCCCTGATGTAGTTTTCCAAAGTGGTTTTTCCCCACAGGATTTCTGTTTTCTGTTTTAATTGATAGGAATAAAGGGGGAGAAACATAAACTTTTAATGTGATCCAAAAATCATGGGTTTTAAGCTGTTTTCCTCATACACCTGTCCATAGCTCATTGTGCAAGATTTTTATCTGTTTGCTCATCTTTAATTTTTATTTTCACATCATAGGCAATTTTCAAGGGAAGTTTTCCCACTTATTTCTCAGAGCCAAATTTTGCAAATAAAGAGATTATATCTAGACATACTTCCTGCAGTTTATTCACAGAGCATCCAGTTCCACTAACATGCTCTCTACTGCCCATTCCTAATTTTCTGTGTAGTTTTATTACTGGCTTTACACTGCATGTTAATTGGCAAAGGTTCAGCGCTTTGATAACACCTTAATTTGTCTGACCATAATGATGGCCCAGAGTGCTTCATTAATATTTGTGTTAAATGCATTAATTAATAAAAAAAAAAAAACCCCACATGTGAAAACTGGATAGCTCTGTGTGATAGCAGTAATGGGATCATTTTCCTGCCATCACATGCCCAGTCTGAGACTTTGGATCGCAGAACCACAGAATTGTTAAGGTTGGAAAATATCATCAAGTCCAACCAGCAGCGCCATGTTCACCTCTAAAGCATGTCCTCAAGTGACACTTCCACATGTTATTTTCCCCATGTCCCTGGGCAGCCTGTTCCAGTGCTTTACAACACTTTCCATGATGAAAGTTTTCTAAATGTCTAGTCTAAATCTCCCCTGATGCAATTCCTCTCTTCCTGTCACTTGTTACCTGGGAGAAGAGACTGACAGCCACTGACTCCTACCTTATTTCAGGTAAATGTAGAGATCAGTAAGGTCCTCCCTCACCTTCTTTTTCTCCAGATTAAGATGGAGATTAAGGTGGAGGCCTCTGAACCAAAATATTTCTACTGTGCATGTAGGCAGACAAATGCAATGTACATTTATTCTTGCTGAGGGATGATGCTCAGCACCATTTCAGGTCTCCTTGAGAATCCAAAGTATGCACAAGGGATTGACAGATACAGTGAAGCTGTAAGACCCTGATTCTTCTAGGGAAGCAGTAGAAGTCAGACAGGGTAGACAGGACCAGCCTCCAAATCTTGACATTTTGAGTTGCTTCAGGAGCTGCATTTATATATCACTAATTCAAATATCTTTCCATTAAAAAACTCCACAACATAAACTCTGCCCAGAGCAAAATGCCCTTTCCATTAAGGCTTGAATTTCCCATTAATTTCTTATTCATGTTCTTTTATGGGAAGGTGAACCTGAACTGGAGTTAAGAGGTTAGATTTTGTTAGATTAGGCTTTTGGTCCCTGCCTAGAAACTAAACTGTACATTCCATCAAAATATAAATACCCAGCCTTTATAACAAGTGAGAGCTCTGCTGCTGAAACAAAGGATAATATTATCATACATACTTGAATAACTCTCCTAATTCCTGGAGTTCAGGGCACTCAGTGTTTTACAGATTTGGTCCATTTTTATCCTGGTCATTTTGAATGCAAATTTTCCCAAGCTCTCTGTATGCAGTTTGCATATAAAATCTGACAGATTAATTTTTTTCCTATCACTTTTTTTCCTTTTCATCTTTTTCTATGGTGCACTGTCTACAACTTAGAGGCTACTTTTGCACATTGACTTGTACTTTGGCACTGCACCTCCGTAAATCTCAGTGGAATTGTCTCCTTTTTGTTTTAATGGATTGAGTGGTAAAATTAACACACCAAAGTGAAGAGAGATAGGAAAGGCAGCCTCTCATGTGACTGTGTTTAAAATACTGATGAATTTGTCACAGCTGCATTTCCTCTGATTTTGGAGAAGAACACATACACAATTTATTAGAGGTATTCACTGTTACAACTGGGGAATTGTATTTCCTAGAAGATTACAAGGATAATATTAATTACTGAGAGTTCATTTGTGAGGGAACAGAGGTGATAGTTGGATAAAATTAGTTCAAATATGTGGGAACTTCCTCCCAATGCATTTCCTTTTCTACTTGAAACTCTTCTGAAGTTTCTGCCCCTACAGCTTTGCCCTTGGTGTGTTGTCTAGAATTGCTCAGAAAGTCATTTCTGAAAGAGGCACTGAAACAACACAGAATGAAGGATTGTCATCAGGTTCCCAAACAGTTTTGAATATGTATGTCTATAAAATTGCTGTTAAAACCGCATCATTTTGCTTTTTTTTTTTTTTTTTTTTTTAATTTTTAGTGGAAATTTTTAGATTCATGTGTTTATGTGGTAAACCTCTGAGCTAGAGTTGCTTTAAGTCATACCTGAAAGAGGATATTGTTTACATCTAAAGACTTTTATTTGATTGTTATTTCTGCCTGGAAAGAGTCAAACTTTGTGCCACAATATTGGAATCAAAATCTCGATTGGGAGCAGTGGAAGTTAGCCACTGAAGTAGGACTTTGAAATGAGGTGCTGTAAATTTTCAGGGAGAAGATTAAATCATTAGTTTGAGGCTGTGGGGGTGAGGATTTGATTGCCAGCACTGTCACAACCTTTCTGTGTAGTTACGGGAAAAGCACATTTGAGGGCCTCTAAATATTAAATATCAAGGGTTAGCAAGCTTTCTAGGGTTCATCCATTATAAATTTATACACATGAGGACTCCTGCTGCTTTTCCTAATCTAATCTACCACTTATCTAATATAAATCATCCCAACAGTTTGGATTCCTGCTTTAGGACAATACAAATTGCCTTGCATTAGATCTTTCTCTTTACACAAAAACATTAAATCTGGTTTACAGATTTTAGACCAGATAACTATTTAACATAGTCACATTCAGGTGGGATAAATCCCAACTTTAATCTCTGTATAAACTGATTTCTTTGCTGTAATTTCAGAATATTTTTATTGTTTCTCTACTTTGTATGTCTTACCTGTTGGATGAAAGGGTCTTGTAGTGTCATAGATCTGATTCCTGGTCAAGTTTGATAATCTTTATTCAGAGATGGAAATTATTTTTAAGCACCAGACAGATCAGGGTTAAATCAACATAGATTTTATTGCCGTGAAATGTTTGATCAAATGTGGTCATTATCTTCATAGACTCATGTAAAACAGGTAGCTTGTATAGGAAATAGAAATATAAAAGATTATGTTTTTCACCACTGAATTATAAATTAAATTAAGTGGAATGAAAAGAACCAAACCAAATTTCCAAAGCAATAAATAGGACATTGTTTGTTGGTGACCAAGTGCGCACTCACATTTAAGTACAATCACAACAGCTGCTGTACAGAACAGAATTAATTGTACAAAATAAAGAAAAGAAAAGAATAGCAATAAAAAAGATCAGACCTCTCCAAATGACCTTCACCTGGAAAAGGAAAATTACTTTATCTTTCTCCCTCATTCCACACAGCTGTATGTGAATTCTTGTTAACCCTGTAATGAGGGCAGAGGCAAAGGATACTTTTATAAATACAGTTCCTGTGTAATTTATTGATTCTTCCTTGTGTTGCAGGCTTGTGTCTTCTACTAATGCTGTTTCTTCTTGTCCTTAGAAATAAAGAATCAGAGCAGCAGATTTTTTTCTCCAAAGGATAAATGAAAGTCAAATGACCTTGGAATTCACCAGCAGCTCTTTTGGATACCTAAGACATCTAAGACCAAAATTGCTTATTGGTATTAGGAAACAAACAAACGAACAAAAAATAGCAGTTAGAGATTGTAAAGTTAAAACCGGCTCTTAGGGCAATAAACAGCCCTTCTTGAGCCTGGATGCAAAACTGTGAGCTGCGCCTGTGCCACTGAGTCACGTCCAAAGGAAGAGATGAATTGGGGAAATATTTACACAGAGGTCCAGGATTTGGAAGGACTATACATTGTGCCTGCTTTGTAGCAGATTTTTCTGGTTTTAGGAAAAGTCAAAGAGAAGCTTCAAAGAGCAGATTCCATGTTGATTTGGAGAGCTGAAGTCTTTTCCCAACAAATGTTGGTGTTTATCTTTAAAAAGGAAGCAAATGAAAGGTCTAAATTCACCCCTTCTGCCAGTTCTCCAAGGCAACAGAGTGACACCTAGAAGGAGTTAGGGTTAAAGGTGGCAGCACGAAGGACAAAGTTCTTGACAGTCTTCAGTTGTAGGTGGCAGAGTCACCACTGCTTGTCTGTGCTTCCCTCCCCATAACAGGCCACGTGAACTCTGCTCCAGGTCCCATCATCTGATAAAACCCTGCTACATTACATGTCTGTCATGTAATGGTGATAAGTGGGGGCTGTGTGAACAGAGAACTAAATCCCAGGGCAGAGGTGAGAATGGTACTCCTCCTCTGCCAGACTCACCTTCCAAGCTTAGTCAGCACAGGAACTGTTTGTACTCACAGTGGGTAACACCTTGCTCTAGAAAAATAATTTGTAGTTAGCATGTTTGCTCCATGAGTAATTTGCTAATAAATCCAAGAGTCAGAAGCTGTACTTTGTGAGTCAAATGTGCCAGGACTTAAGATAAAGAGTAAGTTCAGGGACCTACTTAAAATGTTTTGAGATTGTTGGTGAGAGAGGTTACACATCCTGTAACATCCATTGTTACATCCTGAACAGGATCCAACTACTCAGACAGCACTTGGGTTATGAATCGATTTTTGAGGTCCAACAATCATAATGACTCATTGTCCTGGCCATGAAATTTTGGAGACTTTTCTCTACTCCTTTGATGGTTTTAACATTGAATAAACGCTTCCATAATCTCTGAAAGGAAGATTTTTTTTTTCTTTTCTTTTTCTGATCAGATAAATTTCCAAGTCAAAGAGATACAGGTACTTCATACTTCAATCTGACACCAGAGAGCATCCACTAACCTCAAATCATGAACTTCCCTCGGGTTTATCTGGGTCATTAATGTGTTTTGAGATGAAAATGTTTCCACAGAGACAAGAACTAAGAAAATAATAAAACCCCCAAAACTACAATGTGGGAACATGGACATATTCCTGTGGACACCAAGGGAATGCAAGTGGATGAGACCCTAGGCTAAGATTTTAATAACCAGTGAATTTATTGCCTAAAACCTCATTGGAAGTTCCAATGTCAGAAACTAAAAAAAATGACACCGAACTGCTCAGACAGCTAGTTCAGCAGAAAAGGCAGTGATAATTATTGTTTACTCAATAAAATTATTAAGAGCAATTAAAAATAACAAATAAAGAGCCTGTTGAATCAGCAAACTTGCAGCCACATTTAAAAAAAAAAAAATTGCTTTTAAAATGTACTAGTGTACATTCTGCAAATGTACAGAACATTTGACATGGAAATAGAAGCTTCTTAATGATAAGAACATATAGCAATTCAATCAAGTTGAATCAGATCTGCATGGACCATTAACAAAAATGGACCCCAACAAGGGTCATTAAGCCAAAAACTGGAAGTTCTGGGGCTTGAAGTGTGCTCAGATTTATTAATAGTAATAGATCAAAGGGTAATCCAGGCCAAAAAAAATCTGTTGCCTGCAGAGCAGGCACTCATAGTGATTATGTAACAGCAAGAGACACAAGTCCTGAAATAAATTATTGTTGGGACATTGGACCATATCCTGAATAGGAAAATATTTCATATAAGGCTGTATACATATTATTTCCACATTTAAGCATTTTAATTTGGTGGTAATAAAATGCTGCTTTCCCGAAGATTTATTTGCCCAAACATTTATTCCTCCTTCAAGAAGTTGATATTTTAGTGGAAAAAACTGAAAAGGATTTTAGAAACATTTTCCTTATATTTTCCCCCCACCCAAAAATCTAATTTATCTACGTCTTGAAATAGAGGTTCAAATTAAATTGTTTTACAGCACATATTTTTCAGATGTGGCAAATCTGCATATCTGATACAGTAAAGTATCAGATTTTTTCCTTTCCTCTCCCTCAGTTTGGGCAATAGAAAAAGAAGAATGGGTTTCCTTTTTACTTTTAATCATGATTACCTACTTTCACACTCAAGTATTTAATGTTCTAGGACAGTTCCACAATATTTCCGCTGAAGACATCTCTGAGGACTGTTAATTTGATTTTAGCATTTCTCCAGAAGTACCAGCACAAATTCATTAAATTCATTTAATAAAGTTAAATTTTTTGAGGCACTTATCTGATCTTGGTGTGTTAAGGAGATGGAGTCCCATGGAGATACACCTGTGTCCCTCACGGCAGGATGGTGACTGGGTAGCACTGAAGCAGGTATGGGAGTTATAGACCTACCCTGAGCAAGGACAAATCTGGGCAAAAGCACAGGATTTTTTTTCACAGATTTTCCTAAATAAACACTCAGGGATTCCTTCCTTTATAGAGTGTTTCCTCATGGTGATGGCAATGTCCTTACTGACCTTGAGAGAAACAGCATCATGCCATCATCACTCTATTGCCTTCCATAATTTGAAAGTTGAAGGTGATCTCGTTAGTTCAGTTTGATTCCTTGCATCTGGCCCTAAACACCTCAACTATTTGTCACAGTCCCTAGGTTTAGTCTAGACTAATCATCCAAGGTGTAATACATGCTAACAGCTTCTAGAAAGTGAAAATGTGTGTGAGAGCTTTTGTCACCCACAGTTATCTAGTGCTGTCTCTGGGATCCTCCAGCTCCTCCTCCAGGTGAGTCCAGTTCTCCTAAAGGTTTCATGTCCTAGCTGTCAAAACTCTGTGGCTGTCTTCGATACCTAAAACGTCTCAAATGGCCCTAAACATTTACACATGGACAACTCTGGTTTTTCCTACCACAGAAAGAGTTGAATTGTCCCTTGGAAGAAAAGGTCTGGTTCTGCTGATCTTAAATAGAGTTTAGATGGACAACATCAAGCCCTCCCACTAATACCATTCCTTCCTAACTTTCTCAATTAGGTGATGTCAGAGAAGCAAGAAAAAGAATGGAATAAAGGTCTTGTTGAAGAAGGAGTTAGAATGTGACAGGAAAAAGTCCCTAGACTCAAAGAGTCTTGAGTTCAAATTATGAAAACCCCCCATGTTTTCTGTGTGAGAATGTGTGGTAGGTGGTAAAGCAATATTTCAAAAGTAGATTAGCAAGGTTATTACCACTCAGCTGCTGTGGACTAAGCCAATCTGTCTTATTGGTCATTTTGTTTTTATTTTATTTCCAGTGAGTGGATTCTGTTAGACCTCTGCACCTCAGCTGGATTTATAAAGACAATAAAGCTGCAGAAACAAGCTGTTGAAGAAAAGAAAGCATCATAAAATCAAGGCAACACAAAAGGTGACTCCAATTGCCTGCATTGGTTGTGTTGAACGGAGACCCAGGTATGGCAGAGTGCTGTGGGAGCAGGGGCTGAGAAAATAGAGGACAGAAGACCATGCTGTCTTTTAACTGAAGTTCAGAGAGGGATCAGGGCTCTTACTGAGACTATCAAGGTTTGTTTTCCTTTTAGTCTGCCATGCTCTTTTCACAAGAGACACCATGGCTGCTGCTTGAATGGTCAGGACAGATTCCCAACAGGTTCTGGCCTCATTCCAGTGCAGCTTTATTGTACATTCCCATGTACAGGACGGTTCATTTGTCCCATGACCCAAGAATTCCTCTTTTGCCAGATTTCCATATTGTTTTCCCAATGGTGAGTAGATCAGGCATTTCTGATGGACCAGAGGAAGCCCTTCTTTCAATCTATCCAGCATGCAAGCAAAGTCAGGATGCTGGAACCGCGTGTCCCACAACGATGCACTGGCCCTAACTCTGCTGCCGGAGAAGAAAGTGCTTCAAATTTCACATGCCACCTCAGCCAAGTCCAGAAGTGCTTATAAAAAACAGTGTTAGTGTATCATTCAGAACAATCAAATACTACGTGCACAAAAAAGCAGTTTAGAGCAACATAAATTTTAAAAAAGTGACAATTTCATCACACAATTACTGTACACTGCTGTTCTTAGGGTTGAATACTTTCCTCTCGCACGCTCTCTCTTTCTCTCTGTTTTAATCTTTCTTTTTTATTTTCTTTTTATTTTCTTTTTTACTATTTTTTTCTTTTTTCCCCCCCCTTTTTTTTTTTTTTTTTTTTTTGGATTTGGTCCACTGGAGATAAATTGCCCTCAATGATATATATATTTAAAAAAAATATCAGCAGCAAGACTCTCTCGAAATAGATTCTGTTTGATGTAGCTAGTCTGTCTTTTCTGTTTTGCCCTCTTTCACAGCAGCCTCTGAAGTTTTCCGCAGGGGGGCTTTCTCCGAGTTGGCGTGTCCTTGGCCGGATTCCGCCGCTCCTCCGTTTTTGTGCGATGTGTGCTTTTCCAAGTAGTTCAGCATTTCACTGAGAACAGTTTGGAAAGTGCTTAGGGCAGCACATATTGCAGGAGTTCCAAAACCATGAGTGATCAAACTACAAATGGGAAGGAGGCAGAAGAAAAAGAAAAGGGAAAGAAATACACACACACACATAAATATCAATGCGCTCACAAACACTGAGGAGTTTACAGTACACTCATTTTGCTACAGTGAAATTCAGGATTTGCTCCCTAAACTATTTATTACCTGTGGGAGAAACAGAAAAGAAAGGAATAGAGCCAAAGAGCAGACTGCATACAGCTTTAAAGGTTGTTTTTGGTGGAGCCTCAGTTCTGAGACACCATGGGACAGACTCACAGCAAGTGCAGACTGACACAGAGCTGTTGATTTCAGAGAAGCCAAGACAGAATTGGCTCTCCAACACCATGTCCAGTGTCATGAAGTCTGGCTCCTCTTTCTTGGGTAAATAAAAGGAATTCTGTGTGGTTTATTCTCAATTCTGGATCACGTTTGGTTGATCTGGTGATCTTGGAGTTCTTTTCCAACCATCTGTGATATTACAGCTCTTAAACATGACCTGGTTATTCTACATGAAGATATGACAGCATCTGTACTCAGAAATTCAGCAAAGCCAAGGATACCATCTCCAACCCTCAGCACAATTGGCACAATTTGGCAATATCCATGCTGCTTAACTCCTGGATCATCCTACAGGGTGAGATCTGAAGTTCCTGTTGGGGATAGACCCTGGCCAACATCCTTGGCCAATTCCCCTGCTCAAGCAATGAACAGAAAATGTTTCACATAGGGCTGGTTTAGCCAGGCTGAATTAATGGACAATCCTAACCCATTATTGGCAAAAATAACACAGTTCTAGTGATGTTTCCCTAGTTGTGTTGAATTTACTGGTATGGATTTGCCTTGTTGCACCTTTAATCTAAACATCTAAATAAGGTGTTTTTTTAAATACTGAATTTTTATTGCCATTGTTCCTAGCTGCCCCCTGTAGATCCAGAGATCCACAAGTCCCATCTCTTCCATATAATCTCTGTCAAAATTAAATAATCCCAGAATTGTCTGGGTTAGGACCTTAAAGATCATCTCCTTCCATCCCCCTGCCATGGGCAGGGACATCTTCTATTATCCCAGGTTACTCCCAGCCCCATCTAGCCTGGCCTTGAACACTTCCAGAGATCCTGGGGCAGCCACAGCCTCTCTTGGAAACCTGTGCCAGGGCCTCTCCACCTCAAAGGGAGGAATTTCTTCCCAATATCCCATCTAACTCTGCCCTCTGTCAGTGGGAAGCCATTCCTCCTTTTCCTGTCACTCTAGGCCCTTATCCAAATTCCTTCTCCAGCTAGCATGGAGCCTGTTAGGGTATTGGAAAGGGCTCCAAGGTCTCCCCAGAGCCTTTTCTTCTCCAGGCTGAACCATCCCAATCCTCTCAGTTTTTCCTTGTAGCAGAGCTTCTCCAGCCCTCTAACCATCCTCATGGACTCCTCTGACTTGCTCCAGCTGCTCCACATCTTTCCTGTGCTGGGGACCCCAGAGCTGGATGGAAAACTGCAGGATGTCCCAGCTGCCATAGGATATGGGATGTGCCACTAGAAACAGTTCTTAGACAACTGACTTTGGTGCCATTTGCCTAAATATTATGTATGCAGTATAAAATGATCATGAAAGGGCCAAAAACCCTAAAGTTATTATGGGCAACCAAGTTGTTCTCCTTGTTATAATGATTCATTTTGGTGAGTGGTATGTGAAAACAAAAAACTCTGCGCTGATCCTCCAGATTTTTAGTTTTCATTTAGAAACATAAATTAAAAATTATTTCAGAGATTGAAATGCCATTGAAATTTTCAAAAGTGATTTCAATTATTTTAAGAAATAAATAAGAATTTAAGAATAATAAAAAAGGAGATGAACAGAAGCTAATTTTTGAGTTTGTGGGCATTTTTGGGAAATCAATACTTTGCATTGGTTTAGGTGAGGGGAAAAGAAAACCCACATCACAGTGATTCTGACAAGGATAAACAACTGTTTCCCATCCCCTGCTAGTTAAGATTTTGTCCCTACAGAGACTCCTTGGCTGTCTTGGGAACCACATCAGTAAATCCTGACCTGATGCAGAGACCCATGAAAGGGTCAGAAATAGGAATATTTCACTTCAGTGACCTATCTCCTCTGCACTTTGGCTTCTCAGTCTTCCCAGATTTTTTAGAAAAAAGTGAAAATGTAGGGACTAAAGAAAAAAGAGGTTTTACAGGACATGGCCAATTGGTAGGATGATGTAAGTATCAAAAAACCCATATGGAAAAGGCTTCAATATATTTTTTTGGGTCACCTTTGTGTCTGTTAGACGTGGGAAACTGATTGGATAGGAAAGCTGACATCTTAGGGAAGAAGCCAAAAATATGTGAAGTCTGACCAAAATGAGTTCTCAGTACGGAAAATTCTTCATATCAGACTGGGAGTTGCATAGCCTTTTATAAAAGGTCTCCAAAAGGCTATTTACAAATAACTAGCATTTAGAATGTTTATCCATCAGTCTCCAGGCACTTTTCAAAGCAGGAATTTATATTTATCCCCAGTTAGTAATGTGAGGAAAATGATAATTAAAAATTTACAAGCAATATTTTGCAGACATCAATTAATAATACCACATAAAGTTTGGATGCTTAGAGTTTGGACTTGTATCAATATATGGATCTTTATAATTTAGCGTTAAAAAGAGGTAAACATACCTCAGTTTGATTTTATTTTGTTTTTAGGTATGCCTGGCATACCAGAAATATAAAAATCATTATTATTGTAAGTCATATTTTAAATAGTTGCAAAAAACTAGATCAGCAGTAGTATATCTATGAGCATTTTAAGCCATTTCAAGTCACTTTAAGAGTCAGGTGATTTAGTGATTTTGTGTTGCATTTTATCATAACTTCTGGTCTTCAGAAATCCAGAGAAATGAAGATGTGATGGAGTTTGCAAAAACATTAAGCAAGAAAAAGGAAATTAAAGGTATCATTACTAGTTATGTTATTGCATGATTTTTACACTGCTTGTGTGATCTTCTGGGTGTTGATTTGGGGAATTGACTGTACTAAGACACATAAAAATCTTTTTGATCTTGCCAGTAAAATAAACTAGTGTATGTATTATAGAAGCTGTCAATATCTGCATTCATTCATTTTCTCATTTCCAGTAGATGGAAATCATATAATCATAGAATCATTTAGATTGGAAAATACCACCAAGATCATCGAGTCCAGCCATGAACCCAGTGCTGTCAGGCACAACACTAAACCATGTCCCCAAAAGCCACATCCAAGTGATTATTGGACACTTTCTGGGATGGTGAACCCACAATTTCCCTGGGCAGCCTGTTCCAATACCTCACCACCCTTTCAGTTAAGTTTTTCCCAATATCCAATTAAACCTCTCCTGGCTCAACTCAAGGTTGTTTCCTCTTGTCCTATCACTTGTTAGCTGGGAAGAAAGACCAACCCCCACCTGATTACAATTTGCTTTCAGCTCAGAATGTCAAGTAAATTGTAAGTTTAATACAGGATTAAATGGAAAAGAAACCTTCTGGCCTACAATTTTTGAAGCTTTCAGTCTGGGAACAAAAGAAATGATACTGTGTTTGTTTGACAGCTCAATAGACCCTGAGAAGAAAAGTGGGAACACCACCTTCAAAACTTAGAGAGATTGTCTCAGAAATTATCTCTAGGGGTAGGAACAAAGTTTAATGTTCTGAAACGCTGAACAAGACTGTACAAAATACCAGAATGGGACAAAATCTGATATTAAGGTATATAAGGGTAACATGTAGGTGTAAACATCACCAGTGCCAAACTCCTCTTGCCATCAAAGGGGACTTGATGTCATTTTTCCTCTCTGTAAGAGTCTACAGTGATCTGACATGTCTTGTGACATTTGGGACATCTGCACAGATTTGATAGGTATGACATAGGACTGAGGTCCTGACGGCTTCTAGATGTTTTAACACTGGGCAGGTTACCCTTGTGTATCTGAAATTGTTTACTCAAATGAATTGAGCCCTGGGGCTTTATTCAATACAGTCAGAGAAGTCTGGAGAGTGAATTAGCACATTAAATGGATGTGTTTCCTTTATGGTGAGCTGCACTATTCTCCTGGCTACACTGATGGATCCATCCTAAATAAAAATATGATTTGGGTGTTATGTTCTGTGGTACCCAGACATCTCTGTCATGTGAACAGGTTACAGAGGGGTTAAAGGGGACCAGGACCCTTTTAAAGCAGCAGGGACTGATGGAACACCTAATAGCCCCTGAAAAGGCTCATCTCTATCTTGCCCTAGATCTTCATTGACTACATGAGAAGCTCAGACATACAGCATACATAAAAGCAACAAAATATTTCCACTTTATCCAGAGCAGAAACTGAAACTTTTGGTTTAAAAACTAATGCTCATAGGAAAAGAATGTTTTGGAGTGAGTAAAGGGTCTATTTCCTTTACAGTTTAGCCTTTTAGTTACCAGTAATCATTAAATATGGCAGCTCTCACCAACATAGCCTTGTGTTTCTTATTAAAAAGCCAACTTTTTTTAGTGAAATGGTGCTGCAGAGTCTCATGGTAACTCTGCTTTCTGTTCTTGATGAATATATTCTTCTCAAATGGGGATATGCAGAACCTTTTAATTTTCCCATGAAGCTTATTACGAGAAATAATTTTATAGAAAATTTCTAACCATCCCTTCTTGCCAAGCTCCTGTGAGGGTGTATTTTATTAGGCTCACTTTAGGTAATGAGCACAAAAAGGCCGAGAGATATTATCTTCTACTTTTTCTTACATTTCTATCAGTAATTCCCCTTGCTCTAATTTTGGTGGTCTTTACTTCTCTGCAAGTTAAAGTCTTTGAAAAATCCAAGAAAGTTGGATAATTTCCCTTTGCTGATGAAAGTAAGTTTCAAGTTTGGGAGAAAATCTGATTTTACATTTAAATCAGAGAAGATTAGTGGCAAAGCATTCAAATGTGTTTCCTGAAAGTCAAATTTAGCTGCCTGATTTTCCAGGCTAATTGAGCTCACACTGAAATTGGTTCATTTTGGTATGCTCCACACCTATGAAAGGGGCTGCTTTCATTATCATACTCTCATTTGGGTTTATAAGTCTGAAAATAAACATGGTGGTTTCATAATGGAGTCTTCTGGGTATTCTGAGCTTTATAGAGCTTCCCACTACATCTCCTATAAACCAGCTTTATTGTTCTGAGAGGCAAGGCTGAAATCTGTGACTCTGGTGCTGGAGACTGCAGAGAGAGGGCAATGAATATCAGGCCAACACATTACAAAGCCTGGTGCTTAAGGACATCCAGACCTGCCTCTAATGCTGCCCACTGCTATGATGCAATTATGTCTGCTCATGTTTTAATGATGGCCTTACTTAAAAGTGAAAAGATCCAAGTGTGCCTGAAGGCTCAGAGTCTCGTTTTGGCAACCACCTCAAGGACTCCTTCCTACCCCAGGCTGGTGAAGCTCCAACACGAAGCAAAAGAAACATCTTCCCTCTCAGTGGGGGGTGGGGAAGAGGCCATCTGCACTGGATGTTTACACCCTCATTTAAAATAAATATGCCCTTTAAAACAATAATAATGAAGACAAATCAAGCTCGAACTTATTGGTCAGTTTATCTCAGAACTTTGACTGTGAAAACGCCATGATTATTCAAATTCAGCAGCACACAGCTGATGGCAGATGGTAAGATATGGGATGATGTTTAATGGTTGTAAAAGAAATGGTAAAATATTTGTATCTCTTCACTGACACGAGTAACATCTGAATATAGAGGTGAAAATATTGACTTTGAGGCACTTCTGTTGATTTCAAGGTCTCTCTTGTGAAGGTTGCCCAGAAAGTTAAACGGTGATAACTTTACTTCAGAAGCTCAGAAGGTCTAACTACGACACAAGTTAGACTTGATAGTCAAAAATCAGAACGTGGGCAGTGCATATTACAGGGATTACTATGGGATCAGAGTAGGAAACAGTACAGAAGTTGCCTTCAAACTAAGCCCTCATGTTTTCCTTCTGTTCATAGTGTATTAAGGACATGTCCTCCTAAGCAGATGGACCTCCTTCTACCATGTGTAAAAGCCATGGAAAAAGTAGGAGGAGAGTGTTACAGCTGATGCCCCAAATTTAAGATATTCTATTTTGGATCTGTAAATTTCAGGCTTTGGGACTAATTTTCCACACTAAGAAGAATTGCCCAGGCAACAGACCTGAAACTTCAAAAGCTGTGGAGTATTTCTGAGCTGTAGCCCAAAGATTAAACCATTTAGCAGTTCATCTTTACTTTATGGGAAGGAAAAGAAACAGATGAGGTTCATTCAATTTACTACCATCCATAAATTTCCCTAGTGAGGAAATGTAGCTGAGAAGCCCTATTGCCCTCCTCAAATGAGAATGACTGAGAATTAACATTTATAAACAAGCTCATGACAAAGTGCAATCAATTTTGTAGCCTTTTAATTTGGAAAGGAGGAGAGGGCATTCTTTTTTCTTTTGGAAAACACAAGTGCCTGAAGTGCTTTAAGAAATTTTAAGTGCTGTGTTGAAAATCTAAGCACCCCCAAGATTTTTCCCCTTCTTTGATGAATGTATAGATATTTTTTTTTTTTTATATGGATTTTATGATCATGGAATTCCATGATTATGGAGTCTAGTTTTTAATGAATCAGATAAAAAAACAAAACAGATTTTCATCTGTTTTCTTGACTCCATAAATTGTGACTTTAAGGGAATATGGTATCATGCAACCTATGAAAAAAACCTTTAACAATATTAGAAATTAGAAAGGATTTAGTTCATCAGGGGAGCAAGACAAAGTGATTGAGACCTAACTATTGAAAGACCAAAGAAGTAATCCCTTGGAAAGGAAGTGAGGGAAAGATCCCAGAAGAAGGCACTCTAACAAGATAAATAAAGAGACAAGGAAAAAAAGTGAAAACAAAATTTTAAAAAAGGAAAAAAGAATGAAACAATTCTAGCTCCCTAGTGCCTCAGCACTAAGCACCAGTGTTGTTCCTCTCAGTTAACAAAATCCAAAGATTGAGGGAGCTCCTGGAAATCAGGGAACTCTAGAGGGCACCAGAGGTGTTTCACCATAAACTTCATTGTGCACCAGGCATCCTTCAGTCCCTGCATCTAAACAGGAGGCTGCTGCTGTGGATTGGGATCTCTGGAATTATGACAGAAGCTGCCCTACCTCCTGATAAGTAAAGAGGTGTAAAGAAATAAAAGAAAGAACAATGTATAAAAGGAGGTGAGCACATCTTTGAAGGCAACTCACAAGTAAGTCTTTGGGCTTGGCTTCCTGTTGCAGTTTAAAAAACACACTGAGCTTCAAAATCCATTTCATTGCTCCATTTTCCCCTTCAGAAAGAAGGATGTTACATTCTCACTGCTCCCAAAGCCTGAGACTCTGGTTTCTTGTCTGTCACTTTTCGTGTCACCCCGTCAGTGTGATGCCAGGCACTGGCAGGAGGCTGACAGCTCCAGGCTCAGCGAGGAGCTAAGCGACAAAACTCTGTCTCAAACAGTTTCACAGGAAGGGTGTTTCATATCAGCTGGATGGCTCAACAGAACACAGAATAATCCATGAGGATGCTGATTGCTTTCATTACCTAACTTTAGTATTCTGAACCTGTTATTTTTTGTGTGTCTGTTTTTAAAAGGTTTCTGCAGTGGAAGAAGTGTCACTCACAAGAAAGTAGTTTTCCCTTTGCCGTTTTGCTGTCTTTATCTTATATATAAAACAGAAGATCTCGATGTGATTTTGCATCTTGATGAAATGTAGCCTTGAAGTTAAAGCATCAAATACTACTGTAGTAATCAGTGAATACTCTCCTTCCCCTATATGATGGATAGCATAAGTAGGATATCAGAAATTTCCAAGCACCACAGATTCTTAGAGACACAAGTGTCTCAAAAGCAAGTGTAGAAGATGTGTCTATATCCAATTTTACAAGTGAAGAAGGTGAGGCTAGGAGGCTGTTTGATGAGGTCAGAAAGTCTGTATGTATAAAACAAGGCACAGATCTCATGAGTATAATCTCAGAAAGTCTTCTATTTTAAAGGTTGATGTGTTCTGATTTTGGTTTTCCAGCAAAGAATGTGTGTGTTTTGGGGGTTTTTTTTTGGGTTTTTTTAATGGGTTTTCTGCTAATTCTAGTTTACATGAGATTTTGGGGAATCAAGAAAATAATTCTGCTAAAAATAAATAAATAAAAAAAAAAAACCAAAATCAATAACAAGGAACAAAGCTGTTCTGAAGCAAGGGCAGGTTAAGAAGACAAAGACATGAAGACATATAAGTGTGACTTTCAGTTTCCTGGCTGAATCTCAGATATGACAGTGGAATGGAAGAGAGAAGAAGTTGTGAGCTCTCTCCACTCAACAGGAGAGAAATATTGCCTAAAACAATTTTTAAAAAATACTGTCTTATTGATTTGGATATGTGGTCCAGTTGGAGGGATACCCTAAATGCTGATCTGAGTGGCAGATGCATGTAAAACATGATGTCTCTTCACACCTAAAATGACCCAAAATCTCCACATTGCCCAGACAGCTGAATCACTCTAAGGATCTTAAACTGAAGCTGGGGAATGCTGTTGATTCAACCTTTAGCTGATTTCACACATTAGCAGAGTGAGGATACAGAGATTCCTCAGGTCATGAGTGATCTGGCACTCTTCTCACTCTTTACTCTCCTGGTGATCCTCATGGTCTCTCCGCTTTGAAAGTAAAGGGTGAGAAAAATAGGTTCCTCTCATTAAAGCTAGAGAAAATTTCAGGTTCTTTTCTAATTCTGATATGCTGACTTTGGTCTCTTTTGTAGTAAACTCAAAAATGCTTTGCACAGATCAGCCTTTAGAGGACAATAAAGAGACGCTCCTGTGTCAGGACAAAAAGTCTCAGCACTTAGTAATGGAAATGGATTTTTACAGGGTTTTTTTCTTGCTTGCTCCATGACTTCATAATGAATTGGTCTGGTCTGGTGGAAAGTGCCACTGCCCATGGCAGAGAGGTTGGAATAAGATGATCTTTAATGTCTCTCCTAACTTATCCAGCTCAAAGAAGAGCTGAAGGACAACTTGGGCAGCCCTTCAACATATCACCTCTTCCTGAACACAGACTTATGTAATGCTTAGAAATCTGAGCTACCCCAACACTTAGCCCATGACATTTGGTATCCAGCCCTGGCAAGGCAGGACTTCCCTAAATCTAAATTTATAACACAGGCAAGGCACCTGACTGGGCTGTAATAGGGGCTGGTGCTTCTAGGAATTCTAAACTTACACTTTTATTGGTGATATATATGTATCACTGTCCAAAGGAATAGTTTGGATTAGTGCTTGGTTAGACTAGACAGAAAAAAACCCAGAAATTCTGCAGATAAAGAGAAGCGCAGATGGACAATGCCTCTTCTCTGGCACTACTTTTATCTGCTTGTATCAATATAATTGAAGTTATTTGAAGGTAGCAATATAATTTCAGCCACATACTGACAAGTGAAGTTACCAAAGTAACTTCCCTGCAGTAAGATCCTCTAAAATGTATTGAAAAGGGAAAATGTTGAATGAAAAAAAAAACCACAAAATGATCCTGGCCCAGGTAGTGCAAAATATTTGCTGCTATAAATTTATGGGTCTAAATCATCTGTTCATGCTCGAATAATATTGGAAAATCATTCCTCATGGAACACTGAGTTTTTGAATTCAGGACATCTCAGGGGTGCACAAACAGGGGTGCACAAGAGTCTCTGTTTTTTTGCATAAGGTTGTGCAAAATCCAGAAGTTTTCAGGCTCACTGTCAGCTCCTTTGAAGATTTCCTGTTCTGTGCTTTGTGTGAACTTTGAGTTTGGAGTTTGAGCAGACCCAGCACTTCTGATCCCTTCATGGGGCCATGCTGTACTCCAGGTTGGACACATTTACAGATCTCGGTGAACTAATACTCAGTGGAAAAACTTCATAGAGAAGTGTGAACTTGGAGATTTAAGACAGAGGAAGTGGGTAAGAAGCTGCTTCTATCTGACCTGTGCCAGTCCGTAAACCCTGGTCTTAATTATTAACAGAGAAAAAGTAACATCACGAGAAAGTGGAGTACAGAGCTCTACAATGAACAGCAGTAGGGAATTTATTCCTAAAGAAAACTCTTTCACCCCAGTGTAGTAGAGGCTGGATCCAATTCCACTGTAGATATCTGATGTTAGAGCTCTTCAAAAAGTCTTTCAATATCTTAGAACTTATTTTAATAATAGACATTTGTGTGATTCCTCTGATTTCTTTATGGTCATAAAAAAATCCCTTCAGATTTCTGACATCATATCATAGAATCCTGGAATGGTTTGGGTTGGAAGGGACATTAGAGACCCTAGTTCCCCCATGGCAGGGCATTGGAATAAGATGAGATTTAAGGTCCCTTCCAAACCCAAGATATTTAATCTCAAGAAAACAAGTAATGGTAGTAGGGGTTGAGACAATCTGGCTGTGAGGACTGATGGATTTAGGGGATGGGAATTATGATTTTTTTGCCTTCATTAGGTTTAGCTGTCTACAGTGTAAGTGTCTACTGTGTACTGGTTGGCTGATCTCCCATTCTGGTGGAGATCTAGACCAGAATGTTCAGCCAATGGAGTTTAGAGAAATTATAGTTACACTGATATAGACATCTTTATTAGACCTGTTTTAGTCAGATTTCTTGGGCTATGCAGGTGAGATGACTGGACACCATGGCAGAAGATGTCCACCTGGCTGCAGTGGAGGCTCCTACAGGCATCTGAGCAGAGTTAGAAGTCCAAGTTGGAAGCTGATCTGACCCCAGCACCTCTACACTAGCTGGAAAAGGAATATGGTCTCAGCTCCACCTCTGGGTCTGGCAGCACTCATCATTCCCTGAGCACAAGCAGAGAAGACTCTGATTTAAAGCCAGGGAAGACCCTGTGTAGGACCAAGGCCTGTTCTCCTCCAGGTGCCCATCTTCAGTCCAACACTTAGTGCCTGCAGCAGGCAAGAAAGGAAGCACTGACTGGTCCAGGACCTGCCTGCAGAAGTTTTGCTCTCCAGCCTACTGAAGTGCAGCAGAGAAGGAAGGATGGGAGCTGTACCAGCTGACAGTTTTGTATCTGAAGCCTTCAGCATTTTATCCTGACTGCTATTTCTACTTTAAACACAGGAATCCTTGGGGATTAACCACCTCATATCACATTTCCTCTGTGCACATGTAATAATAATAGGGAATTATCTCTTTCTCCACAAGCTTAGGTAGCTCATTAAAATCCCTCTATGAGCATTCTGCACAAATAAGGATGTTTGGTGTGCACATGGAGTTGGGTGTTTTGGAGTGTGTATCATGGAAAATATACACACACAAATGCATAGCAGTGCTTGAGAACAGGAATAAGTTGTCGAGGTGTGTTCATACACATGTAGGATGCACACAGATGTGTGGAAGAATAAACAGGAATGTCAGGAATGTGTGCATTAGTGGATGGGGAATTACTCTTGCCTCTCCACACCCCAACAGATGTATGAAAGAATGGGATGGTGGGCATTTTTGGGATTCCACTCAAAGTGTGAGAGACTAAACATCAGTTATCACAGTGCCTATCAGAATGTTAATAACTAACAGATGTTGGCACATTGGGACACAGAAGTTGTCTGTCCAGCCAACGAAGGAAGAGTGGCTCAGCTGGCTGTGCTAAAGAATATACAGCACAATTCTAAGTCTTTACAGGGCTATGAAACTTGCTTAATATTATGGTCTGTAAACAACTCCCTGGAACAGTTCTTCACACATTTTTCCATATTTCAGCTAGTGGATTGAAAAAATTAACAATCTGTAGCCTCAGCAAGTCAGCCTCTGTGGCCTGAGCAAAGACAGGAGCACCTCCAGGATGTTTCATCAAACTTATCTTTGAGAGATATCTTAGATGACCCCACTATTTCAAAGTGGCCCTCTGGAAGTTCTCATCTCACTCTCGAGTGTATCTGACACATCGCCTAAAGCAGAAATGTGAAATTGCACAGCAACTCCTGAGCTAATAAATCTTTCTGACCCCAAAACATCTATAGATGTTTATACATAATTAGGATAAAATTCTAATGGAGTTTGGACTTGGTGTGTATGTACCTTGGGTCTTTGTCTTCAAAACAGCCTGTTTAAACCAGGACATTAACTATTGTTCAAAAACTGAGTCTAAATATATCACCAATCTGGCTGTTTAGTGTGAGTGAGCTTTCATTCTCCCAAATTTTTTGCAGTGTATTGTTTGGAAATTAGTGCAGTAAAATTGTTTTAATAGGTAATGCACTTTGAGCCCAGCCTTCTTTGGAAGCCAAAGAGTTAATAAAATGGTCCTGGTAAGACATTGTCAAATTATCTCAGTCACATAGATGTGCTTCTGGAACTATTTATTTAATTGGAATGGATGCAACTTCTTCTTCCTATTATTTCTACTTTGATTAATTTATATTGGTTCTGAACTTAAGTTTCTATGCTTCTGGACCATCCACTTGTGAGCTGTGATTTGGGTCACATTTAAAGCAGGACAACTTTCTGGCCAAATGGGGAGATTTGACAAGTAGATGCAGAAAATATCTAATTGAATTTCAGACTGAGGTCCTAGAAGCAGGTTGAATGCAGAAAACTTGAATTACATTGCTGGGCAAACCTGCAGTTTTAATAGGCACATCTAGCAGGGATTATGGATCTAAATTAATTATTTGCATGTCTTTTAAGTAAGGGAACAAATAACATTGAAACATCATATGCAGCCTAAATAAAATGTATGGATTTTTAGTTTCTTCTTTCAAAATCATACCTGAAATGTGTTAAATGTCTCTGGATGTCGAGGTCTAATATTGGAGTTGGTCTGGAGGATCCGAGGGGTGATCTGTCTTGACTTAGAAGGTCTTGAAATTCTTTACATATTTGTCTAAAAGGAAAATGGAAATCCTTCAATAAAATAGGTGTAATCCTACCCATAAAGCTGATTCTCAAAACACTCCCACCTTATCCTGAGTGATCTCATTCATAACAGAATTGCTTGACAGAAATGTTGTTACAGAAATTAAAGACAAAGAAATCCATCTCTGGCTCCCCTGCCCCAAATTCTCAGAGCCAACAATGTACAGAATCTCTTGAACAGGAATATTTTCCTTGTGGAACCATATTAATGCTAGCATTTTAAAATGCATTTTTTCCCCTGAAGAGGACACAGTTTCTCAGTGTTAAGTCTAGCTTAGCTTGCCTACATTGGCAGCAAGGCTTATGGTTAAAGGAAATGGTGATCTAGCATTAGAATATGCCTGAAATGTGTAGATTGCTCTATTATTTATTTTATGTAAATACACCAATATTTGTACATAGGCTTGTGTTGATTGTGGGCACTGCTTTATCTGCAAGTTGAAGTCCTGGATATTTTGGACTTGTCTTCTTGACTCCCAGCCCTTAAGACAAAGAGGTTGTGAGGGAAGGACCCCTTGTGTGGGAATTCAGGGTCTGATTCTCTCCCAGCAGCACAGTAGCCCATCTTCTTTGTAAAGGATTGATGGATGGCCTTACTGTCTTTCCTCTCCCATTCAGTCTTCCCTAAGGCTTCTCAGGATGCCTCAGCACCTGGGGGTTAAATTTATTCCCTGGAATTCCTCTATATAGGACCTAGCACTAGGAGAGACCCGAAAATAATGCCTTTTCTTTCTTGTGTTGTTGTATTGCTGTTTGAAAGTTAGCCTAGGACTATTCTACCAACAAACTTTTAAAAAAAGAAACCAAATCAGTTCCATTTAGCTCATGTCCTCAGAAGAGCATTATCTGGACCATGGATGAACAAATATCACTTGTTTTCACTTGGTTTATGATTCAGTTAATTTAAAAAAGGAAAGGGGATCTGTCCAAATCAGCACAGAGTTCTCTATTGCCTGTATTGGAAATAAAGGCACTGAGCAGGGACCAGGAGGAGATGATCACCTCCAGATGATCAGGACACTCAGTTGGAGCCCTGGCTTTTGTTGGATTTACCTGGTACTGCTCACAGTGACAACATGCAGCCTGGAAACAGTGCCACCCAATGAAGTGTAGAGTGACAAGGGTCACCCTCACACCTGCAGACCACTTGTCACCATCTGATAACACACATACAGTTACACTCCTGCAGTCTCCTAAATCCTGTGGCTTCCTGGAGAATAGACCCTGTTGTGGGCTGTCTCCCAGGGCTTTCCTGAAAGGTATTTGGGAGAATTCAATGAGCCATTCTAACATTTTAGTAACATGGACAAGTGCAGTCTGATGACTCAGAGTGTGTGTGGTTTACTTTGTTAGCATAAATGCAATCTCTGAGCCTGGTGGGATTTCCTGATACTAAAGAGCATCTCTGTGGACCATGATTCCTTTTAGGAGACTCACTGCACACCTGGTTCTAGATAAAGTTTGGGTTCTTCATTATCACCTTGTAACTCCTATCTTCTGGGATGTGTGTAATGGAAAAAGTGTGTGAACTCAGCTTGCTGGTCTTCAGAAGGTCCTTCACTGCTGAATTATAAACAAGAAAACTGTGCTAAGCTGGTTTTACCCTTCATTTTATCACAGTGATGCAAGCTGGGAACACAGACCTTGGATAGCTGTCTTTTGGCTAAGAGGAGATGCAGAAACCTATTTCCTGCTGTGCTGCTGGACCCCATCCAAGCCTGGTTTCTCTAAATGCTTGTCATCTGCATGGACCTAGACACCGACTGCTTGAAAAGGCAGCATCACCCCAGCCTTTCAGGCAAAGAGAGGTATTCAGCAGAAATGTATGTAAATGCAGCATACAGTTTTAATGAATCAGGTCCTTAGAGGAAAAACAGTTCCTTTCAACAACTGAAAACAGTCAGTCATTTTGGCTTCTAAACAATCCACTATCCCCAGTCGGCCCTGTCAGCACTGCTCTTCTCTCCTTCCTCCAACCTCTACTTTCTACCTGTTGAAAAAGTTCATCTTAAAAGTTCTTTTATTTTAACAAAGGAAAGTGTCAGAACCAAGTGTGCAATTAAGTTCCCTTCTATCTTCACATGTCAAAAGTCTTTACTGAATGCTGGCAGATTGAAAGAAAAGAAATAACTTTTTTATTATACATGAAAATCTGTAAAAGGTAGTAACCTACTTATTTTTTTCAAGGGGATTTCTAGGCAAAGTGGTGTCTCAGAGCCTCCACTACCAGTAAAATATCACCTGGGGTAGTGACAGGGAGAGGGGTTGGCTGTTTTTTGCTGAGTTGGATTGTGAAAAAACACAGGAAGATGGTTGTGCTGTCCTAGGGGGGCACAGATTAATAAAAATAGTCCTGGTCACTCCTGCATGGGAAACATCTGATGATTTGTGACACATGGTCAGATGATCCAGTATATGATCAGAAAATGAGAAAAAAATCTGTACTGGGTCAAAACAAGAGCCCATGCACCCCTACCAGTGGCCAAAGCAATGCCTGGTGTTGAGTACAGAAATGGGGCAAATGTGAGCCCATGAATCTGTTCTATTCTGAGTGTGGCAGAGTTGCCAGGTATCCAAGGACCAGATATCAGAGAAGTGTCAGGAGCCAGATGCTGATTAGTCTGTGCTAATAACCAACTCCACAATAAAACTATTATTCACAGTATTCTGGTTTAGTCTGTGTAAATGTGGGTGTACCTGTCCCTCTGATCAGCTGGAAGACCTTGTGCTGTGAAACACTGGAGTGTTTCCTGTAGGATGCTGTGCCTCTCCAGCAACTGGAATGGCTGACACAGCCTTCAGCAGTGTTACATCTGTCCAAGCTGCAAACTGGTCAGGTTCTGTCTCCTGCTGTAAAACCTCTCAGGCTCTCCCTTGCCTCTGCAAGGCGAATTAACCCATGTTTAAAGATCCTATAAAACCAGGTCCCACTATTTTTTTCTGTTTCTACGTGAATTGAACACATATCCTGAAACCTTCTTATATTTCTATGGTTAAAAGGCCAATATCAGTACCCTTTGGCCAGAATTGTGACAATTGAGTCTTTCTTTGTAGAACATGGACACCTGGGAGCTCCTACTGGGCACTGGTGGCTTCATCACTGTAGACATTTAGGGCACTGTTTAGTTACCCCCATGTAGATTTGTAATACCCAAGACATCCATAACTGCTGGCAAATACAAAACAGTAACAAAAAGAGATCTTATGTCCCTGAAGCAGCAGCTCATGGCCAAACTGGATAACCCAGTCCAACTCAAACAGCAGTGGATGCTTATATTTGGGCAGCTGAATTGAGCCAATGAATTTGGATGTCTAAATCCATAATGGAAATACACCTAGATATGAAAAACTGTGGAAATAATTTTGCCCTTTCCCCTTTTTTCTTTTCCCTCATCACCTATATTCTAAGGACTGTGGAAATAACTTTATTCTTTCCCCTTATTTTTCTTCAAGATCCCACATGTGAGCACTTCTGTGGGCTTCTGGCTCTGGCCCATGGTGGACTGCAGCAACACACACAGGCAGTGGCACTCCAGCTCTTTCCACAGAGAAAAAAATGCCATGAGGGATCTTACCACCCTGGAGATTCTGTGTCGCTTTTGGTGGCAGCATAATAATCCCCTGCACTTTCTGGTGTCATCACTCGCAAGCCCATGAGTCAGGGAAGTTGTGGAATTGCTGAAATTGCAAACCTAGAGCTTAGGTTTGGCTGGTGAGCAGTTGGAACTCCTGATGATTGTCTAGAGCTCTCTGTATCAGAGGGGTGGAGGCGTGGCTGGGAAATGCATTGTTAATATTGTGATGTCATGGACATTGTTAATATTGTGATGTCATGGACATTGTTAATATTGTGATGTCTCCTGGAACACCTGGGCAGGACTGGGAATCCTTGTTCTCCTCGCAGGCAGGAGAGGGCAGTAGCAACACACACATTGACCCATCTGTCCCTGTTCCAGCGCTGACTGCAGTAGGATGTGGACTTTCTGTTACTGACAGACCTCTCTGAGCAATCTCCTGCTGCTTTTAACTGATAGGATGGAGGGGAAAAGTAATTTTGTTCCTAATAAGTGCTGGATAACAGCCTACAAACCCGAAGTTCATGGTGATTAGGGGTACTGCAAGCCCATGATACCTTATCTCAGTAGTGAAGGTGGCTGAGAAAGTACGTATGGGGTGGTGAAAAAGGGTAGTGGGACCCTTATGTGCCCCTGAGTGGCACAGCCTTTGGGGACAGGACATAAAAGTGGCACACCAATTATCACAACCCACAGCTTTCTGATTTCTCACAAGAGCCAGGGAAATATGGGGAAGATTTGCATCATTTTGGTTGAATTGTGTTCTGTAAATGGGACAAATCCTCAGCTAGGAGGCAGGATGTTAATGGGCTACACAGCAATGGGGAGACACAACCTGCAGAGAGGAATTTCTTCTGTCCAGCTGGCTTGTTCTCATGCCTCTGAAAACCCTTGAGCCCTTAAACATGGACAGAGGTAAGAAGAAGATAATATTCCACTTACATTATTCCTTTTAATGTACAGGGGAATTAGGAACATGATAGATGAGTCTCTCATCACCTTCACAACCAGAAAAATTCCCACTGATCCACATGGTGATGCTTTTATAACCCCCAGCAAGGATCACAGGCTGTATTCATGGGATTCACAAGCATGAGATGTTTGAGCACATCTCATCTCTGGGTCACTGTCAGGGCAGAGTGCTCTGGATACAAGAGGGACACCAAGGCCAAGATTCTTGCCAAAGCAGAAGGACATTGGGATACAAAGGACAATCCTGCTGCTGGCCAGCCCTTTCCCCTAGTACAAGGAAATTCCACTCTGTTGGATATATCACAGCCTAGAAGAGTTTTCAAACACTTCCAGCATGAAGGGGATGATTTGAGAGCTCAGATTTGTGGTCTCAGCTCTACTTCAGCCTCAAATATGACACAGCAGTGAGCACAGACAGACTGTGAACGTGCTCAAGGTTACCCCACGCAGCCAGACCACACACCTAGGGCAAGTCTAACCTACTCCACACAGACTATTTATTCTTGTTTCCCATGGCTCATGAAGGCTAATTCCTCCCTCATCAAGGCTAATTAACCTAGATGAAATGTTATCCTAACATGATGTTACTGCTCCAGGGAGACGAGTGGCTTGTTTGGAGTGAAGTCTGATGCCTCTTTGTGTCTTTAATGTCTTTAGCAAAGCTCCCCTGCTGTTGTACATTGTTCCAGTGCCTTTGACTTCAGGGGAGCTCTTGCAGTTTGCATCCAGAGAGGATCTGTCCTTCTGCAAACCAGCTCTCCCTCAGCAGACTGATGATAATTATCCCACAGTAACCAATACTTCAGTAAGAGCTCAGATCTCCTGCTCACACACAAACAGGAGACAAAGCCAGTTTCTGTCCCATAGATCTTACCATGTAATAATATCCTCTGTTCTCATCTAAACCAGAGCATCTGGGAAAGATGTACGTGTCCCCCTAACCACAGGCAATGAGAGCACAGCCACTAAAACCCCACTGCAGTAGAAAAGGTTCCTCTTTCAGCATCTCCGAGGAGGATGGCTCTCACCCTCAGTCAGTGAGTGCTGTTGTGATAGCAGTCACCACAATCCCAGCTCCATACTCCCACTCCTCCCTCCCCCAGCCCACAGATCCAACATGGAGAAGTGACAGACCGATTTCTTTTTTCGCTTCCCCTCCCTCCTTACTTTGTCGCTAGGATCATCTTTTTCCTCGCTGTCTGCTCTTTCTGTTCCATGTGCTGTCTGGCAATGTGCTCTCCTACTGCCTTGGCAGGGAACTCTGTTTCACAGGTGTAGCCGAAATCTCTGGCCAAATGTAGCGCTTCCCCTGCGGTCAAACAAAATGGGTCAGTCATTTTCTAGGGTTATTATCATCATCATCATCATCATCATCATCATTATATTGTTGTTATTATTGTTACAGAATTTATTACGCTCTAAAAAAAAACCCCAAACAGCAGCAAGTCACTTCTGTAGAAAGTCATTCTCAAGTCAGTTGCAGATTTCAGCCCAGCTGGCCTGTTGATGTTCAGTCATCAGCTGGTGCCAGGGAGGAGATAGGAAGGATATTCCTCTCATCAGGTGGAGGGATGTCCCTCTCATGAGGAAATACTGGCCTAGACACATGGCCCTGCCTTGCCACCAGTGAGTATTGCGCAGCTGCCCAACTTTGCGAGCCCTGTTCATCAATATTCAAGGTATGGAAAAGAGCTGAAAGTAGGAATAGACAACTTTGAAGACCAGAGCCAGCCTTTGGGGCTTCACTCCCTGTGTCTGATGGAAGGAGAGCTCTCTACCCCAGGAAAGACTCATGGAGTTAACACACATTCCAGTATATTTCCTCAGAGGTTAAACCAACTGTACAAGTGCCCATCACCAGAGAACCCCAAGGGAGAGGTCAATAAATAATCCTGTTTACAAAAGGACTGCAAAGAAAACTGACCAGGCAAAACAGAAAGGGAAGATGATGAAGAAGACAGTTGCAATGAGCATCTCTCTACCTCACTGCAAAGATTGAACACAAGAACCCAACTCGGTGCTGACTGTCAAAGAAATGCCTCTGGAAGGACAGGACCCTCCCCACTAGCTTGGGGAATCCAGAATTTAATTTTAGGGTTTACTGAACACTCTGACCTGCACGCTGTGACTCTGACAACGTCAGTGTGGGATTTATCTGATCAAAAGCAGCTGCCTGGATTGCAAACATCTGTGGCTAAGTTAGTCTTTCCCTGGTGGGAAATAGGCATTTCCAGATGACACTTGTTCTCATCTCATTGCAGAAAGAAGAAATAGGTCAGCTACCAGAAGCATATGTTGAAGCACATCTGCATGAGTGACTAACAGAGATGTGCTCCAGAATAGTTTTGGAGTTCAGGGGTTGTGGGTTTTTCACTTTACTTTTCTTTTTTTTTTCAGAGTTGTGTGTTTGATTGCCATCAGAAGTGGCATTGGACTCCGGCTCTTTGAAGTACCAAAGGCTGTTGTTGTCAGGAGGGATAAAGGACATGTAACTCCTCTCTTTGAGAATATCTGCAATGGAATTCATCAGATTAAATGTCAATATTGATGTTGGACTTAATACTTTCAAATCAATGGAAGTATTGAAGCATGTATCATACTGTACTAGAGTAGAAGGCAAAAGGGAATCAGAGGAATTATGAAAAGTCTAGATAAGAACTCAGGAAATCACCTTCTGCTGACAGCATTGCCTCAGATAAGGTTATTCAAGGCTTTTCCAAGCCTAGTCTTGAATGTTTCCAGCTATGGAAATTCCACAGCTCTTCTGAGCAACGTAATAAAATTATTATTAATTTGACTTCATTTGACTTCAGTTAAATCATTAAACACCCAGAAGTGGTGATTTCTCCCTATTTACTATGATCTGACATGAGAATGTGCAACTGCAATGAAGGTGGGGAGATGAATCCCATCCTCAGCAAGGCTTGGTTAAGCCAAGGAAGAGGAGAAGTTCCATGGAAACAGTGGTCCTGTGCCAGGGACAGTATGAGGAATAAGAAACTGCGTGCACTGACCTCTATTCCAACTCATTTCTCCCTCTTTTGAGATATCATTGTCTCCCCTTCTACCAATGGAGCTTCTATGGAAAAAACACCTTTTGATTCCACAAGAAAATATTTTCCTGTGTGTTCTTCTGCCCCAGTTTATTCAGGTACTGACAAAATCCGTGCACCACTCCCAGACAATCTGTTTGCTGATTCCAGCCAGCTACAACCTCTGCAGCTGTAACCAACTTTACAGCAAAAATTGAAGATTATAGTCAAAATCAACTGCTTTCTTTGGATTTTTTTTTTCAAACATGATTTGCAGTATTCCTAAAAAGAATGAAGATGTTAACAAGCAATCAATATCTCTGAGCTGAAAAGAGAAACAGTTTCCACTTAGTTCGCAGCTTCTAGAAAAGTAAAATAATTTTCAGTGAAAACAAAATGTATTTCAGTGATAAGTTAACAGAGAAATCAGAATGAGCAGGCACAGAACTGACTGATTGCTCTGTATTTCAAACATTTATCCCAGATTTCCTCGTGGGTGAGAAAGGGTACAAATTTAAGCCATAGCTTTTCTATTTCTATAGTGTCTATTATATATTCATATATATATTCTATAATATAGTCTATATTCAAAGTGTCTATTTCAGATATGCTTTTAATCTTCCTTAAATAAAGACTTACAGAGTAAATCAATTTCAGCAGAGCACCAGGTTTTTCTTTTCAACTAAATTCTGTTAAAATACTTGATAAGTTTATCTTCATTCCAGCATGGAAAGAAAATAAAAGTCAACCACTTTGAAGCTGTCATCAGGTGAAATTGCAATTCTCCAGACAGTTTCATCATGGTCCCAGTCAGCCCCAGCAACAATACAAGGAATGTAGACAGCAAAGAATTTGAATATTTAGCCATTGGAAAAGTCTTGGTTTCTTCAAGAGAGCAGAGCTTTTTGTGTTGAAATGTAGGCATTCATTTAATGTGATCAACAACTAAGTGACTGAAATGTGAATGTTTCCACTTACTGCTAGAAAATGTGAATTGTCATTCAAATTTACATTTACAAGGTTTATAGTATTTGCTAGAGCTGAGAAAATTATATTAACTGTTCTGATAATCTGAGAAAATTATTCAAAAGTATAAAACCTGTCTGGAGCTGGGATTATGATTGTGATATAAAAGCATTTGAGCAAAAGGAAACAAAATCACTGATGTCTTCATGGATATAGATTGGTAAAGATGTAAATACAAACGTAATTATGGTTTTTAGTGAAATAATTAAAATACTTTAAAATAAAATTGAAAATATTTTTTGATGGAAAGCTCATGTAAACTACAAATGCATGTTAGAGTTAGGCATATTTATTCATATGAGCCTGAATATACTATAAGGAGTAGGTAAATTCTAAATAAAAATAAAAATTTGGAATTGAAAACACTCTGCAGAGCATAATTTCTCCTATCTCATTGTTAAGAAAAGATGTAATTTTAAACCAGGACCAAATGATGATTTGGTATTTAGAAGTGTGATATATTTATGTTTTTGTGGATAGATGTCCCTTTGATTACTGTACAGCAGGATTAAGTCTGCTTGGTAGGAGAAAGTAGTTTATATAAAATGTCATAAAATATGTTTTTTCTTTTCCTACAGCATAATTTGGATAAACATTTACTTCGGGGGAAAATGTGTAAATGTTGGAAATGGGGATGAACTGACCTTTTTTCTTTCACCTTTCTTTCACCTACCTAGTTGTTAATTACATCAGGGTAGGAATCATGATAAAGGTAGAAACGCCTAAAATCCCTGACTTTTATAGTTAATTTCCCTGTTTCAGACTAAATTCAACCTAAAATCAAATTTCCCCGTGGTTGATGCCCCCAGCTCTCTCCTCCTGCCGCGATAAAGAGCAGATGTTGGGAATTTGCTCTCCCTAACCCAGCACAGGGCTCTGCAGCTCCTGGCAGCGCTGCATCTCCGCAGCTTGACAATTGACCAGAGAGCTCCGCAGGATGGAAAAGGACAATTGCCGGGGCAGAATTGGCAGAGACAGCTCCGGAAGCCTCGGTGGGGAGAGCAGCCGAGAAGCTCGGAAGGTTTCCGTGGGCAGGTGCGAGGAGCGGGGTGAGGCTCCCCCGGGGCCAGCGAGAGTGAGAGATTCTCCTGTGCAGAGGGAAGGCAGGAGCTGTGTCCCCAGGAGAGGGACACTCGGCATCTGAACCTCCCACTCTCTCCTCGCCTGTGCCTCCTCCGGATGCTCAACCCAGCAGAAATGTTACTCAGGGGGAGGAGGGACAGGCAGGAGGTGGAAGGAAAGTTTATTCTATTTGTAGGGTGAGAAGGGAGGAGGAACAAGTGGAAGGATATTTAAACAAAGGCTGGTGGGGGAGAAGTGTGATAGTTGAGAGCACGATGAAAAAAGAAACCACTGACCTATTTTTCTCAAGAGTTTTTGTCCCCAAATGATGAATGTCATTAATTCCGTGTCTAGGAAATTTAGTGTCTTAATCAGGTTTGACAGGAAAACAAACTCTAGAATTTTTTTTTTTAATCTGACGGTTTAAAAATCATTCATGCACTGCTTTTACCTGCATCTGCAATCACATTTATGTTTTGTAAGTGACCCATTCAAACAGAAGGGGACATCTCCCCTCTTTTCACATCCTTCTTTACTCCCACTGGAGAAGCTTTTGACTCTTTTGAGCCCACAGTAAAGCTTGGACTTGGAAATACCTATATTTATTCGAGGAGCCTTTATTTTGCAGCTAATATGTTGGAATTTTCCTTTTGGAGCTCGGAAGAAAAATGACCTTTCCCTCGATCTCGTCCAGGCACTAGAGGGCATCCCTCGCCTGCAGGTTACACAAAGATGTGTCCCCAAACTGCTCGGGAGAGTTCTGATTTCCTTCTCCCTGTCTGCCTTTCCACTCCTTGCGCTGATTTATGTGGATGACAAAGAGAACAGGACTCATCTGTCAAACAATTCCTATTTTGGGACGAAGATGTCTCTACCAAAGACTCTAAAGATGCGACCTGATCAAGCCAACAGTAAACATCCTGCAGCAAAGCAGAACTCCAAAAGAAAAAAACTTCCCAGGAAACAGGAGGCCACAGAATAATTTTCATAAAATCTGGACCTTCATGCAATAGTCACAGCCTAAAAAGAAATTGCAGTTCCTCCTTGGGCTTAACAGACTCCCCAAAACTCAATGATTTCAGTATGTTTTAGAGGAAGAGAAGTATTAGTCATGCCTGAGATTTTTTTACTTGGTTTTGGTGAATAAACACAATAATCATGCAACTAATTTTGCCTTCTCTTACATCACATGGATATTCAAGAGGTTGGGTGCTCTTTTACCTTAAAGAGATTTTAAAACCTCAATATATTGACGACTGTGAGGACCTTCAGCAATAATAAATTTAGAACCATCTAAAGAAGTCAAGAGTGACACAATCCTGGGTCCTTATGAGAGGTACAGTCTGTGTACCTGATATTTTAGAGATTTAATAAAACTCAAAAATTATTTTTGTTTCAATTTTTGTATTGCTACTGCCCAATAAAAGCTTATGTTGCTTTTTTTCTGGGTTCTCTAAACCACAGAAGCCTGTGTCCTTCCATTCTGCCCCCTCCAGCAGCAGGAACCATTGAAAGATGGTTTTCCTTGAAGAAATTGTGTTGTAAGTTAGTTCCACCTGGAAGAAACATCTGCATGTCCGAAGTGAGAACAGCTTATACCACCAAGAATCCAATGAGCACTGCTAAGTTTGACACAGAATTGGTTACACAGACAGGAAATGAGCTTCACTTCATTTTCTGTTGGAATGTTAACATGGTGGTGCCATTCCCAAAAATTCCATTGGATAAAATTTATGGTTACCATATCCAGGCAAAAAGGTCTCTGCCAAAGGGAGCTCAGGCACATTTATCAGCATTTATCTTTAGGACTCGCAGCAAGGCAGTCCAAGAAAAGAAGCTACACCACAGGCTGGATACCAGGTTTGCTACTGGCTTTGAATAAAGGGCAGGGATTTGTGCACAGCTCCATTCCTGGGAAGCAGGAATCTGACCCTGACTTACAGTAACGCTACTCAGCCATCAGCACCAGGCCAGCAGTTGTCAGACAGCTTTCTCTCTCTCAGTGTCCTCTGATGAATGAATAACTGGCCACATAGAATCCCAGAATCATGGAATGGTCTGGGTTGGAAGAAACCAAAAAGATCCTTCAGCTCCACACCCTGCCATGGGCAAGGACATCTTCCACTGTCCCAGGCTGCTCCAAGCCCTGTCCAACCTGGCCTTGGATACTTCCAGGGATGGGGCAGCCACAGCTCCTCTGTGAAACCTGTGCCAGGGCCTCACCACCCTCACAGGGAAGGATTTCTTCCTCTTTTCAGCTTTCAGCTAAAAGCCATTGCTCTGCTTACTAATAATACCCAGCTGTGTCTATTCTTCCCTGACATGAGATGGCTGAAGGTGGGAACAGCCCTTACTCCTCTGTTTTTAGTACCTTTCTTAAGGCTGTAGCTCCATGAGAGCTTGCTCTTGGAATCAGGTGTGATATGGACACACCTGTACTTCAGAGCAGCCCCACTGACTTCCTTGTGCTCAGTCACCCCTGGAAATCTCAGTCCCTTTTCAGAGATGCTGAAAACTTCCAGTGCTAAGGATTCAATGCTATTTCTGCCTTGAAGAGTCTCCATCCTTTGAGATAATAAAAAAACTCACAAAGTCCTGAGCAAGCTCTTCTAATTGACCCTGCTTTGAGCAGGAGGATTGGCCTGAGAGATCACCAGAGGTGTCCTCCAGCCTCAATCCTTCTGTAATTCTGTGGTAATATGTGCTGAGACCTCAACCTACTTGCCTAGATGTGTATGGACCTTTCAGGCTATGATTGGAGAAGGGGTTGACCTTTAGGATGAGCTGAGTTCTCTCAGCATCAAGGAGGAGGGATCTGAAATTCCCAGAGCTGCTACTGGCAGCCAAACAACAAACTGGGTACTTAGTGGATTCACCCAGAACAGAAGAAATACAGGTAGAGTTTCCTCCCTTTGCCTGAGGGGTTTGAACCTGCATCTCCCAGCTGAAGGTGTGAAGAGCCTGGTGAATGATATTTAAACAACAAATAAAGGCCAAGAAAGTATCTCCTGAGCCTGTCTAGATATTATCTGAAAACAGATTTCATTCATTTATGTGTGTGGGGAAAAGGCTTGTCTAAATATTATGCTTTCTTATGGGAGAAAAAAAAAACCCATCACATTTTTGGACCAGCTCCAGGAAATTCACAAGTTAAAAAAAAAATTTAAAAAAGGAGGATAAACAAACCTACTTATAGAGTTGGTATAAGACATTCATCTCTCTCACAAGAACACTCAGATGATCGATTTGTAAGCACAAATCAATGCTGAGGAAACTGCAGGACCAAGACACTTGCTGGGGGCCAAGATATCTGCGAGCACACTTCCATTTTGCCACCCACTCTCTCTGTGGCTTTAGGCAAGTCAGGTCTCCTTATACAAAATACAGATTATGGAATTTAACCCTATGGCTGAAAAGGGTTGCATGCCATGAAACATTTTAATTATGATTTTATTATATTGCAGTATTAGAGACCCTACCTTCTACCAGGGAAGTCAGAAGTGTGACATTTGCTGCTTTTCTTCTTCCTGCAGGCAAGTTCAGTCCAAGTCTGTCTAATTTTTCTCGCAAGCAGCGTCCTCCGTTCTTGGATTTTGCTCTGTCACGAGAGAACAGCAGGAAAGAGGGACTTGTCATTACTCTGCACCTTTCTCCTATGTTAATATAAGCCTAGAAACTGCACACACTTCATTGACAAATATGTGGGGTAATTACTGCAGTAGTGACTTCAATGGGAAATGTTTCAGAGCTGTATTCTTAATATCCTGCTTGCTCTAGGTGATTCTTTAACATCAGTTCTTTGGCAGAGTTAGAGATTTTAATGCCTGTCATGGGGGCATCAGATCTTCAGGCAGCTCTCCACACAGTGGAGCCCAGAGTCCTGATTTGGGCACGGCACCTGGGATTTCAGTGACTAAATATAAATATTGACAGTGCAAACATTTATATCTGATTTAACCAAGCCAGGCTCCAAAGACAAATTAGAAAGAAACATGACCTTCTAGAGTTAGATTAAACAGATATCCACAATGAGTGAACTTTACTCATCTGGCTGGTCTGGCTGTTAAAGGAAGCCAGATAGCTGCTTAAATGTAGATGTCGATGTGGAACCCAGCTCTAACTATCCCTCTATAATTTATGTAGAGACCTGGGTACTCAGAAATGTCTTCAAATCCAAAAAATCACAAGAAAGAAGGTCAAGGCAACAGGAAATGCTGAAGCTAAAATCTCAGCCATTATTGGTTATCTGTGCCCCTATGCCAAACCCCTACATCCCTTTGTTCCCACAAGATGGGTCCTGGTGTGTCCCAGCTGCTTTTCTGCAGCACCTCAGTGTCTGAAGCATTTGAGACAAATCCACTTATGCAGCTGATGTAGGTTCAAATTCTTCCTCAGCCTGAGGGAATTTGAACCTGTATCTTTCAAACAGATGCAGCAGCCAGCTGACAGAAAATAACAACTGTTAAAATGCTTAAACAATGAATAAAACAGTGACTGGAACTCTGATATCTCCCATCTCAAGTGAATTACCTGTCCATTAATTAGATAAGAATCTATACCTTTGCTTTTTGAGAAACACATAATTTGCACAATTAACTCCAAACAAGATTGAGGGGCTTTCAGCTTAGAAAAAGCAGTCACTGAGTAATAAAAATAAATAACTAAATATTTTGAGGTTCATATTCAAGTACCTTCAGGGAGAGGAAGGAACCAAACACGGAATATCACCTTTTGGATGCCTGGTTTTATGTTTTTATTTATTAAAAAACATCACAACTTTGGCCACATTGTTTATAATGAAATATCTTCTGAAAAGATTTTTTTCTTTTTTCAGAAGAACACTTTATTCTGAAAGCAAGCTATTTAGGAAAATAGGTAAGCAGTGACTGCTGACAGGATGCAAAACTAGCCTTCAAGGTCTCAGGGAAACAATCCATGAGATTTTGTTTTCCTACATCTTTCCTGGTCAAATACAGAGTGTTTGAGCCTGTTCTCTAGCTGTGAAACCCTCAGTTACAAATTGACTGAATATGTTCCATTGTTCTTTCTGATTCAAAAAGTATTAGCACATCCAAACTGCAGACAGGGAGGAGTCCCTGGTTTTTGCAAACTCCTGAACCATGCCCAGGGTTAATTTGGGAGAGGAGATATTTAATCTGGGTCAAAAACCTGTGGGGATTATTCAAGCATTTTGACACAGGAGACAAGTGAGCTCCCACATTCAAGTTGATGCCTTTGAATCCAAAATAACTTGCACTGTATTGATGAAATCTGTAGCATGAGTATTTAAAATGAAAATTAACTGAAGGTTTTCCCAGGATGAAGCAAATAGAGGGGAAAATTTTGGTGGATGTTGATTTTGGATTTCAACGCTCATAGAGACAGTTAAAGGGAACTCATGCCTTGAAAACAGTTTATGGTCTGTAGTCATTATTCTCCAAGACGTCTCAGGACAGCTCTTGAGTGCCTGCACATCTCAGGCTGGTTAAAATGACTTTCAGTATAAGCAGGAGGATCAGTGTGGCCTTCAGTGCCAGCAGTGAAATAACCGATGACTTTCCAGCTAGTTTTGATCAAAGGGTGTTCAAGCAGCTGATGCCATCTGAGCTGATGCCTCGGGGACACCGTGGCTCAGATATGCCTGGCTGAATTACAGTTGCCTCCTGGTTTTCCACTTGCAATGTGAGGCACAGTCTGCCCCTTTCCTTCTTTCTGCTCCTGCTCTCTGCAGGTGTCTGCTCTGGACAGTGAAGGGTCAGAGGCAAAAATTTACCTAATTTTTCACTTCTCCCCTAATATCTCACAACAAGAAAAGTAAAACCAGATTATCCTGTCTTTGTTGTGCTCAAAAAACATGCAGAGGAAGGAAGAAAAAGGCATCCCTACACCTCGGTGTTTTATTTTTTTGGTTGAGTGAGGGCTGCAACTATCATAAAATTATTTACTTTGAGATAGTTTCTCAGCAAGAATTTAGATTTGTAGCTCTGGTGAAATTTTCCACTAGCTGAATTTTTTTTTTTTCTCAAAACAAATCAAAGCAATGTCTATCCATGCCTGATGAGTAACTGAAGAGAGGAGGCAAAAAAAAAAAAAAAAAAAAAAAAAAAAAAAAAAAAAATCAGTTTGATGAAAAATGTAAACTTGTTAATTTACTGAAAATTCTCCAGTGTTCCCTCCTGATCCATCCCCTTCTATTCACCCCAAATATGCCACCTATCCAAACAGGGAAAAATAATAAAACCTATCTGTTAATAATAATAATAATAATAATAATAATAATAATAATAATAATAATAATAATAATAATAATAATAATAATAATAATAATAATAATAATAATAAATACAGAAATTACAGCATTGTCTAGGAGTTGTAATCCTCACCTTCAACTTACCTTCTCAAAATACCTCCAAGGAGGGAAGCATTGAGGCATTCTGGTGGTGAAAGGCGCCTCTTCACCTCTGCAATGGTCACTTTGTACTTGGAAGTGGAGCTGAGCAGAGACAAGCGACCAGGAACGGAGCAGAACAGGTCGGTGGGGTTGACAACACAGGTGCCACCTACAAAAAAAATTGAAATATTGAAGTGAGGGAAACCTCCTCTTCTATATTTTGATAAACTCAATGATGAACAGCTCTGTAGTTCTCTTGTGGCTGGTTTTGTTTGGGTTTGGTTTTTCTCACAGTCAGTGTGGTTTGGCTTTCTATAACATTATTGTTTTGAGAAAAATGAATGTGTTGGGATTTCAGTGTGGGAACAGTGAATTATTAGATCTCATAAGTTTTACAGCCAAAATACCTTGTGATGTTTATTTGATGTCATGCTCTGAAAAAATTACTGATTATCACTAAGGTCTCTCCAATCAGTGTGATTAACAAAATAAGACTGAACCCTCACAATTTAAAAAAACCCCACAGTTTGTGAAAATATTAGGATGTTGGTTCTAATGAGAAATGTTAAATTTAACTCTCACAGCAGAATTTAGGGTTACAAAGATGCAAGAACACTATGGGTTTGCAGTGATTTGCAGCAAGAACAGCTTTCCACACCTTTGAACTCATAAATTCCTTCCAAAGTTAGGTCAAATCCTCAGCTGATATTAACGATTAAAATCTATTGAGCTACATCAGTTTATCTCAGGTTAGCTCTGCAATTGTTTATTTCTTGAGAGTGGCAATTCCTTGGCCTGGGTCTAAAACTGCTGAATGATCACCAAATCTTTCAGTCAAGACTGTGATCAATAACTCCTCAGGCAAAACTGAGCTTTTAACTTAAAGTTAATATGAGGGAGAGAAAGAGAGAAAACTTTCTCTGCAACTGATCCAAGAGAATAGAACAAACTCCCAGGGAAAAAAAAAGAAATAATCTTAAGGACTAACACATATTTTTTCAACAAGCACAAAACACTTTTCTTTGACCTGCCTTCTCCAACCTGACTACAACAAAAATTTTCTGTGGCAGAAATAAATCTTACCACTGCATGCACCGTTATTCCCTGGGGGAATGAGAAAAAAAAGGAGCTGCATATGACAGTGATACAAAATATATAATTCAATGCACTACTAGAAGGAGTTCAGATGGTTTATGTGAGGATGATGATATGAAGACCTTCTTAGAGCAGAATTAATCTGTGTTCATCACTCACGCTTAAAGGAAACATACTGTCTCTTTTAAGATACCCTGATAGTTTCTTTTTTTCCTGTGAACACCTTAATCTTTTTAACTACAAAACTCACTTTTTTTCAGCTAAAAATTTTAAATTCTAACCTAAATTCTATGAGAATAGGATAGGATAGGATAGGATAGGATAGGATAGGATAGGATAGGATAGGACAGGACAGGACAGGACAGGACAGGACAGGACAGGACAGGACAGAACAGAACAGAACAGAACAGAACAGAACAGAACAGAACAGAACAGAACAGAACAGAACAGAATAGAATAGAATAGAATAGAATAGAATAGAATAGAATAGAATAGAATAGAATAGAATAGAATAGAATAGAATAGAATAGAATAGAATAGAATAGAATAGAATAGAATAGAATAGAATAGAATAGAATAGAATAGAATAGAATAGAATAATGATAATTACAAGCTTGCTTTAGGCAAGATCCTACACCTTTTTCTTTATCAATTTACACGTGCAGCCCTCTTAAAATTAAGGTGTCTGTTTCACTTCTCACAGAGACAGACTGAAGGATGAACCTTCATTAAATGCAGACTATTGCTTGCTTACATAAGGCAATAAGGAAACAGAATTTCTTTCCAAATATTTCAGCTCTTGAAGGTATATTTAAACATTTGTGCTGACAGCAAAACCAGAAAAGAACATCTCTTGGTATCAATCCCAGATGGGTGAGATCCTGACTCAGTACAGCAGGGTATTTTATGACTTCTAATTATGTTTCAGGGCAGATATTAGTGTCCACTTCTTAGACAGGATATGGAGACAATTCGTGCATCACCATAATATAGGCACATCAAGGGCACTGATGCACATTTTTACACAGCTCAAAGCTACAATTAATGAGCTCATACGCTCAAACACAGAAATCTGGCGCCACACGCCTGAAATAATTTTGGGTCTGTGTTGTTTTGGTGTGTTTGGGTTTTCTTCAGTGGGTTTTCTTTCTTTTTTTTTTTTTTTTCCAGAAACCTGTAAATATTTTCAAGTGACATTTTCAAACTTCTGGTCTGTCAGGTACATTTGTGAGGAGCGTTAACACTGAAGAGATCTGTTTGTTTGGCATCTGCCACACAATGCATATACACACGTGTATATATATATACGTGTCAAGAAAACAGTAGCACTGTGTACATATTTATTTACTTCAATGAGTCTCTAGATTTTATAACGAGTGAGACTGTACTGAAATCAGTGTCATATTAAAGTTCATCTCCTTGCCAGGTTAAGCCAGTATGTGCACCCTTTATGCCAGATAAATAATTGTTCCTTTAATCCAAAAACCTGTTACCCTGCAGCTGCTCCTACCCTAACCAGAACTTACTGGAGCACTCCTTATTACTATTTCATAGAAAGTTGCTTACAGTCTGAAATATTTTAAAATATCGTGCCTAAGCCACATGATCTTAAACCAAAGCGTTTCCAGGCAAGCCAGGTATGGGTTAAAAGTAAAAGAAATTAAGAAGTCTAGATCATCTGCTTTCCAGAAACATGGGGAACAAGTAGCAAATTACAAGAAGGTAAAATCTATTGAATATAATTATTTCACTCTATTAATTATTCATTGACATAGCAACAGAGAGCGGTGTGGTGCTTTCTAGATGAAGATATGTCTTTGTCACAAACTCTGTGCATTTTTGAAGGCATGAATTTCCTACCACAAACACCACCTTGGAGAGGAGATGGATGAAGTCCTGGCCTTTGCACTATGTGGTAAACAGAAAAAGGCATAGAAGGCTGCTGGAAAGAGAGGAGAAAGAGAAGGGAAGCCACACAGGAAGATGAAAGATTAAGTTTCTTGTCAAACACATGCTTCAGAGTATTCTTTCCTTCCTTCTGATCATGTGTTAGAGTGGACAAATGATTTTGCAAAGCAGCTTAACATGAAGACCACAAGACATGTCTTAAAGTGAACTAAACAGTGGTGGCAAAAACTTTCTCTCCCATCAGCACAATGCCACTGTAGGTTCTGCTGGAAAAGTCAATCCTCGCTTAATTGTTGAGCCAATCTTGTCATAACAGAGTATTTGAGAGGTGGGATGCTAAGATACCAGCAGAGGAAGAAGAAATGATGCCTCAAAAGCAGAGTGGAAATAATGCTTTTTATGAGTCTAGTGATTCAGCCTGGAGATCCCTATTCCTCTCAGCAGTTTTTACTGGTTTTGGAAATCTTTGCCAAATAACTTCTGGTGCCAGCACACGTGAGACCCCCTCAGCTCATCAAATGAAGAGTCCCACATGCAGGAACAGCAAAGAAATGTCCCCACAAATGTGCCTGAAGAAGGGATGGCTGTGGCCCTTCCACCCTGACTCATTATCCATGGCATTCATCCTATGGCAAAGGCAGAAAAAGGAAAAGGAGAGCAGGCAGACAGTGGGATAACTGGTGGGATCATCCAGGATGATTGCCTCAGCAATTCTGTGCTCTGAGTACTGCATAAAACGGGCCTGTGAGTGTTAAGAAGACTTTTTAGGACAAGTGTTTATTCCCATAGGGAAGTGATTACATGGTCTGATCTGACTTCATCTGTTGCCATGAGATACTACTTTGGAGATGACTGTTAATGGTTATGGTTGTGCTCCTACAGCTACAGAGTTCTGGAAACACAAGCAAGAAAAGATTTAGGCAAAGGGAGAACTATAGTTTATATTGAAACTGATAGTTTAGGGGGGAAAAAAAGGGAAAATTTCAGAACTCAGTCAATCCCTTCTTTTAGGCTTCTCTCTCATCCAGCCCTATTCAATAACTTCTTTATTCATGACAGAGCTTTAGTCTCTGATCTGTCATCTTCATGTTGATTTCAATAAGTACAATTGGTCACAAGATAAAAATGGCTGGGAAAGAGAGATGCTTTGTGCATCTGACCTCATCTAGGTGAGAGACCAAGGGCTCAAAACTGCTCTGCTGAATTCCCAAATCACCTCAAGAGACTATATATTATATCCTGATGTAGAAAAAGATATTCCTGCTCAGTGCAAAGGGTCAGACTAGATGACCTTTAAAGGTCTCTTCCAACACAGAATATTCTATTATCTCAATCCATGATTATTTTCAAGTGGCCTCAGGGAGGGGAATGACAAAAGACTTAAGTTTGTTCTAATTGGTTTACTTTGGGACCCCAATCCTTTTCAGTCCGACTGAATGGTTTGTGCTAAACAGAGTGTCCTCCTTCATGAGAACTGTGCTTCTGCTTTGTTTCCCAAGCCTAGAATGAGCAAAAGTTAGTCTATGTGATACTGGAAAAGGTAGTCAGAGCAAACATGGGGAGAGTATTTCCCCTTCCTTATTCCTGTCTCCACATCAAATAGCACATGTTGGTACAAAATGCCACCACGAGCTGATGATGGGCTGTGCAGATGACAGCAGGGAGAACAGAGCCATGCTCTAACCCACCTGTCTTGTCAACACAATGAAAATCCCAATAATGCACGTGGCGAGGAGAGCTGGGTCTGTTTTGGTTGCAGGTTCCTTTTGTACAGATGAAGAGAACAATAGGGTGGCTGGAGTGTGGTGGTTTATTCTGATTTAGTTACTCAGGCACCTGCTGAAATGCAAGGCTCCCATACACCATCAAATATTTGTGCATCCTTTCATTGATAAAACCAATATTCTGAAATATTTTTTATACTTTTCGTTTGCAATGTTTTTTGTTTTATCAGGAACGAGACAAATATCTTCTGATGTCACTGATGTTTTTTACACTTTAAAGGTAATTTTTTTTAAAACGTGCCTTTAATTTTGTACATCCTTACACTCTGCAAGATCATTTTTTATTTGTTAATTGTAACAGCCACAATATGATAAGTGTTTTATATTCATTGAATACAACATAGTCCCTTTCTCCAAGACATTCACCTGTAAATGTCATGCACCTATGTAAGGAAACATCATAATACACTGGTGACAACAGTGCAGAACTGCTGTTTATTTTGTTTTTCAGGATGTAGATATTTGTGTACTTGTGTACATTATTAAGTGTAAGCACATCTGAATGTCAACAGATTGATCTTATATAAAATATTAATAGCATGCTATGCTTTTTATTAGTCTATTATTTATATCTGCAGGTGCTGTTTGTGGGACCTTCCATCTTATAGCTTATTTTCTGCCCTGTGCTGAAATTCTGCCAGGTTCAGAGCATGTTGCAAAATAAAGACATTAAAATCTGTCTCTCCTTAGCTTTTTTCCCTTATCATGTAACAAATGTAAGCAAGCAGTTATCAGTACAGATTTTGTCAGTACTGTTTAATCCCATTTTCAGTTCCAAAAGGTCTATAAGCAACTTAAAATGTTCTCCAAATTATCCTCACATGACCCAGTCATTAACATCAGCAGCTAAATATTCAAAACTCTAAAACTAATCTACATTTGTCAGGAAAATTAGCACTGTTTTTTTTTTATTTTTTTTTTCTTAGTTATTCTTTTGGTTTCATTTAAGTTAACAAACTTTGCATCATGTTGGTAACAACATAAAACCAGCTCATGCTATGAACAAAAGCAATTCCGAGATGTCCCTCACTACAACGTTCATGCCAAGAAACAAAGACATGCCTGCATGCACAGAACATGAGGATTTTTAACATATAAACCAAAAGATTCAGTAAGAAGGTATCACCAGCAGTTTCTAAGACCAGTCTCTTACCTACACCAGGTTTTTACGGATATTAAGAGCTGTAAGAATTTTAAGTGTAAACAAGGTTTAAAAAAAAACAACTTGGGAGTAGCAAGGTGGAAAAGAGAATAATAGGAATAAATGGGATTGTTACAGGAAACCAACTTTAAAGTTTGGATGAACATGTAAAAATATCTCCTGCCCCCAGGACCAGCCCTCCATTATCAAGGTGTGTCACTACTGACACAGGAGAACCTTGGCAGCTCCCGGGCTGAAGGGTAAGATCTAAACCATGCCCAAAAGAAAAGACATCTGCTTCATTCCTCTTTCCCAAGCACAAGGGAAATGGAAATTCCCAACGCCTCTCCAGGTCTCTGCACCATTGGCTTGGGAAAACCTCAGAGTGCTGCTGGAGAGTGCCCGTGACCCTGTGCTGGCTCCTGCAGGACCAAGGTTTGGGCAGGCTCTGTGTGCGGTGTGAAGGGTGCTAAAGGATTGAGGCTCTGCCCAAGCTGTCCCACGAGTGGGACAGAGCCAGTGATGCTGAAAGGGGGATCTGTCCCAGGAGCCAGTGGCTGGCTGTGTGTGCCCTGGTTGTGTTGTGTGTTTGCTGTGTGCCCACCCGCCGTGGGCTCTTACACACCTCACTCCCAGTCTGTGTGCCTGAGTTTCTGGGATTCCAGGGGCAGCTCTGCCTGGTGCACATCCCCAGAGTGCCTGGCTCCAAAATCTCTGCTGAGCCAGGCAAAGCTGGGACTGTGCAGATCATGACACCCCGCAGCTCGAAATGGAGCAAAGTGAGATAGAAAAGATATTATACACAACTTCTACCCCAGCAGGAACGGGGAGAAGCACAGAGCCCCAAAGCCGGGGAGAACTCAGCCCAGGGACTTCCCATGACCCTGCTTGTCCTCAGCCAGAAAATACACCTTTTGTAGATCAGCAGGGAAAACAAACAAACGACCAAAAAAATCCCCCAAAAAACAACCAAACCTCAAAGAGACAAACAAAACCTCGCCGAAAGGTCAAACCAAACCAAAACAAACCGTCAAGCAAGCGAACAAACAAACAAACAAAGCTCTCAAAATCCAGCCTGATCTCTTCGCCAAACTTCTGCCAAAGGTCTGGCTGCGGCCAGGGGAGGAGGGTGCTGCCGGCTCCGCTCCTCCCGGCCCGGCAGAGTGCTCGGGGTCCGGGCAGAGCCCGATAAAGCCGCTGCTCAACCCCCTCCGTCCCCTTCCCCAGCCCCAAACTCCTGGCGAGCTGGAAGTCGCCGAATGATTTGGCTTTAGTCGGCTGGAGATTATCTCAGCTGGAGCCGCGAAAGCCATTAATTAAGCCAGCTATTTAGATTTTTAATGCGATTTAAATTGGCCCTTGGAACAGAAAAGAAAAGAAGAGAAAAGAAGAAGACAACAGCGCTAATGACAGCGCGTTAAGATCTGAACACAATGATGGGCTATTACGGGAGTCCCGAGGCTCTTGTAAGGTTCAGAAGAGCGGGGAAAAGGGAAGGAAGGGCCCAACAAAGGGAAGACAAGGAGGTGATCTGCCCTACCCTCGGTGGGCTCAAAGCCGGGCACGTGGGGACAGAGATGCAGGGATGGATCCTAATCCGAGCCCCGCTCCAGCGGGGTGGGCTGGAGACCTGGGGGGACACAGCCGGGTCTGGGACCGGGAGCTGGGGGCAGGACAGGGGTCCTAGGAAATATTCGGGGAATAGAAGAGGACAAGAGGCCGGGGAACTCCAGGCCAGTTCAAGGTGAGAACAAGGTGAAAGGGGATGTCTTGAAGGACTTTTTCAACCTAAATGATTTTTTGGTTCTATGAGTCTGTGTCCCAAGTAGCCATTCCTTGACCCCGGGATGCATGGGGAGGTGCTAACACATCAGCACCCTACTTTTCCCCTTTGGTTTCCACACAGAACAGCACGGGAGAAGATTCTCCTGGGGTGAGGTGCAAAACCCTCAGCCCCTGCCTTCACCCGCCCCCTCCAGCCTCCTGCCCGAAGCCTCATCCCTAATGACTGAGTCGTTAGGAGATAGTTTGGAGTGTCAAAAATTAAAATTAGAATGGGGGAGAGGATCAAGACTCAAAGAGTGCCTTTCAATTGAGAGGTGATGCCACGACTAAGTACATAAAAGACAGAGGCGAGAAAGGGGAGCGTCTTTCTCCAGATTTTATTGGTAGACTTTATGGTGACTGATGCTTGAGCTATTAAAAAGAAGGTGGTTATTTTCTTTCTTTCTTTCTTTCTTGCTATTTTCTTCGTATTTTTCTTCTTCTTTTTTTTTTTTTTTTTTTTTTTTTCAATCAAATAAGATCTGAGGTTGTTCCTAGCCAGGCACTAATGCATTCGGATGTCAGTCACCTCTAAGCGATTTGACAAACTCAAGATCTCTTAAAACGTGCAGAGTTCAGATCATATTAATTCCCCAAAAATGTTTTGATTCAAAGTAGTTTGTATTTTATGTTGCCAAGGGCAATCGAAAAAGAGCTATTGCCGATAGGTTGGCCCTTCTCTCTTCATGGCCCAGAGGCGATAGCAGTATTTAAGCTTCTGAAATTAGCCTGGGGCAGGAACGATGGATGATCACAAAGCGAAACAAGAGCTTTTTTTGGAGTTTGCCATCTCGATTTCATAAAACGATGCAGGCCAAATGTCACCGTGTTGTCTTTTTAATCCAAATATATGGAGGTGAGGACACCAAGCCTGCATATACTTCATGTCCGAGGGATGGGGAAGGGATGGGTGTGGAAAGGGGCTTGGATGGCATTTTAAAAAGAAGTGTGTAGGTCCTCCCTCCCTTCCCACCACCCCTCTAAAAAAAAGAAAAAAAATCAAAAAGAAAGAAAGAAAGGAAAAGAGAGAGAGAAAAATCAAACAGGAATCAGGTTATTCTGCTTTTAAAATGGCAACGTAGAGAGGAATTAAAAGGGAATGGTATGTAATAAAAGCCTGAGACGATTAATAGGAAAATATAAGAGGGGAGGGATTTTTTTAATGATTAAAAAACACAGACGACTCCTGTAAATAGAAGCTTCATTTCTTCAAGTGATTTCTTTTGAAACGAGCGATCTGAATATTCAACTTTAAGGCAAAGCTCCACTCTGTATGTACAACATTAATATGATCTCTGCAGAATTTGGTACTCAGAAATATTAACATATCAAAGCCGCTGCCTGAGGCTAGAGAAGCTATCGATACACGAGCAGTAGGAAAAGTAAAGATTATTGGTTCTGATGGTTAGAGCAGGGAAGCTCCGGGCTAAATCCTGCACACCATTAACTGAAAGTGATAGCATGGGGATCTCTGCCCTGGAATCGGTGGCAAATATTTTCTCTAGCTAGTAATTAGCTCGCCAGCACCTAAGCCTTGCAAAAATCTTTTACTTTCCGAGCCTCATTAAAAGCAAACACCAAATCACTGCACTAAACAATCTAGAAATCAGCTGATATGTGCAATGGCAACCAGAGATGGAAGCAGGGAAGAGCCATGTTTGTGATGTTTGTCATTCCCATCAGTATTAATTCCTGGACTGCAAACCGTGACACTTTTTAGGGATTGTTTTTTTTAGAGAGGACTAGGCAATGGTGTGTTCCTCTGGGAAAGTGTCTGGGAAGTTCTTTCTTTCCTTCCCTTCCTTCCCTTCCTTCCCTTCCTTCCCTTCCCTTCCCTTCCTTCCCTTCCTTCCCTTCCTTCCCTTCCTTCCCTTCCTTTCCTTCCTTCCTTCCTTCCTTCCTTCCTTCCTTCCTTCCTTCCTTCCTTCCTTCCTTCCTTCCTTCCTTCCTTCCTTCCTTCCTTCCTTCCTTCCTTCCTTCCTTCCTTCCTTCCTTCCTTCCTTCCTTCCTTCCTTCCTTCCTTCCTTCCTTCCTTCCTTCCTTCCTTCCTTCCTTCCTTCCTTCCTTCCTTCCTTCCTTCCTTCCTTCCTTCCTTCCTTCCTTCCTTCCTTCCTTCCTTCCTTCCTTCCTTCCTTCCTTCCTTCCTTCCTTCCTTCCTTCCTTCCTTCCTTCCTTCCTTCCTTCTCCCTTTCCTCCTGCTACTGTATCTAAAACACTCAAGAGCAACCTTGTACAAAATATATGTATACATTAGTGACAAAAAATAAAATAAAAAGTCTGACACGAGATGTTTAAAATATTAGGGAAGCCACTCTTGAGTTAATATATTCTTATTGATCTATTACTAGAAAAGAAGTGTGATTTATTTATACGGGATACTGTATAGCACTTAGGCGCAGGATGTTTTGATTACTGCTAACACCTATCGCTTTTTTTGAAGTCGGACAAAATATTTATTATGTATTTTTAATATACATTTGAAACTTATACTCTTGCCTTTGATATCTTCCCTGAATATGCCAAGAAACAGATAGCAGTGCAGGAGTAGTTCAGCACTTAAATCAGGGTTCAGAAGACCTTGCATTTTCATGCTGGATTTCTTTTAGTATCAATCTTTAAATGCTTGAATAATTTGATCTCTTTAAAAAGAGAGGGAGAGAGAGACACCACTACCATCCTCTGCACAGGTAATTGGAGTCTCCTTAAGAGGAGCTGGAGAGCTGAATAAACTGTAGTTGAGCTGAGCTGAGCTTTGAGCCGCCCTTCAACTGGGAAATGAGAACCGCCGTCAAACACGACAGACACGAACCCCAGCTGATGGGGACTTTGCCTGCCTCTTTTTCAGCTAACGATCTCCTCTTCTCGGGGGTCAGCTCTCGGATCAAACCCCAAAGAATTATCCCTCTTCCGAGGGATAATTATCCTTCTTCCTAGGGATAATTAGAATACGCTGAAATCCGAGAGTCGAGGGTTTGTGCAGGCGCAGGCGCCGGCAGCGCGAGTGGGGCAGGAGTTTGTTCGCAAGCCCCTCTCCCCAGCGTCCCGCCCGGCGTGCCCAGGGAGGGCACAGCAGATTCGGAGTCCCCGCCGTGTCCCCGTGTCCCTGTCCCCGTGTCCCTGTCCCCGTGTCCCTGTCCCCGTGTCCCTGTCCCCGTGTCCCTGTCCCCGGGCTGGCGAGGCGGGGCCGGGCGGAGCGGGCCGAGGGGAGCTGTCCCTTCAGCACCACCGGCACGGAGCTGCCGCCGCCCGCCCGCTGCTCCCGCCGCCCGCCCGGCACAGCGCCGGCACCGGCACCGGCCGCTGCAGGGACAGAGCCCCCAAAAAATGTCCCCTCCCCGGAGACAGAGCCCTCTCCCCATCCCCGCCCCCCACAGGCGTGCGGGACTGCTGTTCCAGCGATAAACAGTTTTGTTTCTGTGGGACTAAAGTTTGTCTAGGGAAGTGATGGCTGAAAGCAGCTCCCTGACACAGTAGTATCACGCCACCCAAAATATCTCCCAAATATCTGTTTTTCGTGTTGGGTGTAGTGAATAAGGGGATAAAAGCACAAGAAAATGAGCGTTGTGAGAGGCTGAGTCGCCAAGTGTCCTCTCCCCGATGGCATCACCTGGTTTATATCTGGAGTGAAAGGATGTGTTTAAGATGTGTTCCTACGTTAGGCCTTTAGACCAGTGTTGTTTCTCTTCAGGGTAAATGATGGCAATAACAAACTCCCCGGGACATTCAAATTTCGCAAATTCTGTAGAGATGTGTATTTAACACGAGTTCCAAACCTCTCCTCTAACTTTGATGTTCGATATTTACACTGACAGATGGTTATCAAATGAAGTGACACTCAAAAGCGAGTTCCACACCGGTCTGTAGCTCTACTGAAACCACATTTCCCAAAAAAGTCTTTTTTTTTTTCCCCTCACACGAGATCAAGCTACCGATTTAACAGCCCCGCGCCAGGAAACACGTTTCTCAGGGATGATCCCGATTAAACGGGGAATGTTCTACCGAGGCAGGAAACCTCAGAATTCAGCGAGAGTATCCGAGAGCTACCGAGGAGCAGCTCGTTTGTACAGTGCAAATGGACTGTGAAATGTGAAGTGCTCTAAGCGAGTTTGAAAGTACTTCTGACAAACGGCAAATTACCACATTTTCGGCAGTAAATCCAAACTACGCTAAACAGTGGGGGAGGGAAAGGCAGGGAGAGATGGAGAGGGATGTATGTTTACAAAAACTGATGGACGCAAGTATTTGTAACCTCTTACCTCTTCTTATCACACCTCCTTGCCCGTTGAGTACAAGTCCACACTGGGCCTCCACTGAGCTCTTAAGTAATGAGGGAAAACAAGGAAAGAAAGGAAAGAAAGAAATCAGACACAGAAACCCACAGAGAGATCACACAGCTTTTGTTTTGTTGCATGACTCGGCCAGGAACAATAGTTAAGGTGAACTGGAAAAACACAGTTACTTTCAGCGAACCCAAGTGAAATCCACCCTCCATCCTGCCATCTGCCCCTACCCCATCAAACGCAGAATAATTTTCCTTTCATTGCCATTTAAATACGAATTTATCCCGAACTGGCAACTTAGACCGGCGATTACATGGCAGGATAGACAAACAAGTGCTTTTTAGAGAAGTGTATTCCCGCTCGACAGTTTCATGCCCAAAGCTAAAAAATGTACTTTACTGTTTTTGTAGTGTTTAGCGGTATATTTATATTCGGGCACAGAGCTAAATTCGCAGATATGTTTTGCGACACATATACACCGACTTAGAAAGTCTGCACAGAAGTAGACAAAGAGCACAAACAACAGATGACCTATTGGGCTTTGCCGGCTCCACAGAGTCGTGAGGGTGCTGTAACAATGCGTGTGTCAGCACATAGGTGGGATGAATATGCATCTGTGTGCGCACACACACAGGCACCCATGTGTGAGCGAGGGGTGAAGAACCATCAAAAAACCTGCCTAGGGCTTCTGGTGCACGTCCGAAGAGATCTCACTTCTTTATTCTCCTGTTACAAGGCTGGTTATTTGGGGATCTTCGCCCTCCTTAATAAATATTTTTATTGGAGTGATAAAAGACTTGAAAGGGTTGGGTTTTCTTTGGGTTTTTCCTTATGTTGGGGTTAAAAAAACACAACAAACCAAACCTAAATCTTTGCCCAGTGGAAATGTGTTAAAGACGCATTTTCCTCTACAAACAAACGAGGTATTGGACATGAAAGAGGCCTTTAAGGGTGTTAACCTATTCAACAGCCCGTGAAGAGTTAAGTAAATGCGGAGAGAGTCGGTGCATAATAAAAACCCCACTTTACAAAACAATCTTTACAGTCCTGGCTCTCTCCCCCACTTTCACCATATTGGCGCTGGCCCTGTAAGACCTTCCTTTTCAAGGCCCTTTTTTATTTTAAGTGTTCTGCCTTAAAGTGATTATGAAATCAATATGAAAAAAACTTGGCGACTGAGCATAAATTAAAGCGGTGATGGGAAAAGGTGTGACAGTTTTCTTTGTTGCCCATGGAAAATCTTTTTAGGGCACTGAAAGATGCCACTCCAGCTCCAAGACTGTTTGCATCTGTTAGGCTGACTTAAACCGCCCTCGAAACTATTGGACATTCACTTAAAATTCTGTGCAGGGAAAAGTATATTTACATTTGTTGCATTTGAAATGAGGCATATGCTGATGAACGTTTTAAAAAGAAAGACTAAGGAGAAAGGGGTAGACTGGTTAGACCACAATTTTAGTTTAAAAGTATTTCTGTGCAGTCCTGTTTCTGCTCGCCACCAAAACGCTTCCCTCTACACCCGCAGTGATATTCGCGAGAGTCCAACTTTGTTCTGAATCATCCAAGTCCTAACGACAAATATTAATATTTTCAACTTCTCACTGCTCAGGCCTTTTGATACCTCTGCACACTCCCTCTTGTGTCCGGAAAAAGAGGGACGAGGAAAAAAATAAAGAAGAGATTTAAGTACAAAGACCTAAGTATTTTATTTGGTAATAACTTGTGATCGAAAAATTAATATTTTCCAAAGGAAAACTGTTGATTTTCTTCTTCGTTAAATAAATAAAAAGAGACTGTGCCTCTAGCAGCTTAACCAACCAACCTTTTTTTTTTTTTTTTTTTTTTCCTTTTTAAAAGGGAAACATGTTGTTTGGTCGGATGACATTGCATAAATGACCAGTTGAATGGCACTAAGTCGAAAATTGGATAAACTATGGTGCTTTTTTGCCCGGGACTTAGGCATTGTCTGCTGTCTTGCAAACGTTCCTAATCCCCTCTTTTGAAAAATACAAGGCTTTGTGCCTGCCAAAGAAAAAAAATTTGTACAGATACAAAAAAATCAGCAGCAGACGTGGTTATAAAAAGGAGTAAATAGGTTTTAGTTGGGGTTGAGCAGTGAATGGCAGACTTTTTTTTTTTTTTTTTTTTTTTTTGAGGGGGGTAACATAAGGAGATCCTTGTGAAAAATGTAAACAAAAAAATGGCCAGAGAGGACAAAATTATATAGTAAATTTTAGTGGAGAAAGCTAGGTTTAAATAGCTAGGTTGTTCTCATCTGAGGTATAAAAGAAAACATTATTTGTTGGTGGAAATAGAAAAAAAAATGGGAAAAAAAGAGATTTCTTTTCCCTAATATAGATTGTTTGGATTTTTTTTATATTTTTTTTTTTGGTGCTTTGATTTTAAGGGACGAAAAATGAACATTCTTAATTTTACAAATTTCGGGTTGACTTTTTTTTTCCTCCAAGCCTTTGACCGCTACATCTTTTGGGAAAGAGCACCATAGCCAGCTTTGTATGCCAGGGAGCGAGGTGTGGGGGAAAAGTAAGTACAGTAAATACGGTCCCGTTTGTTTCTCGCTGCTGATGGGGAAGCCCTCAGTTCCTCAGCTCGTCGAGGGAAGGAAGGTTTGCTTTTGATTTGGGGCACATTTCGGAATGGGGGTTAGATACAGGATGGCGTTGTTTGCAATTTTGGAAACCAATTTCATTTAAGTAACCGGCTCGATTTAGCGGAGGTGAATTTTTAGCGCGTGGGAAAGGATTTCTGAGCCGATAAAGCTGAGCTTTTGATACATAGAAATAATTTTTTTTAGATGGTCCAGGTGCCGGTTTTAGGGTGGAGTGAATGAATACTCAGATAGACAGACGGATGAATTTAGCTTTATCTGCTGTACCTCTCAGCCTTTTAACACCTAGACAGGATATCTCGAGGCATTTTTATCATTCTGACGAACATTTGCTCCCGTTTATCTTTTCTCCCTCCTATCTAGGAAGGTTTGCTTTTGTGGGTCTGCCGGAAAGCAGATTTATTTCCTGCCCTGCCTCTTTTATCTTTCCCTACTCCATGCCTTCCTTAAATCATTTGCCTGCTCTGTCGCTGCAAAGTGCTCCTTGCGCCGAAAGAAAGGAAAAGTTTAGGGAAAGCGAGAAGATGGGTTTGTTCTGCTTTGGTTTGGGTTCCGTGTGACTGGGTAAGGGCTGGCACACGCACACTCACCCCGAGATCTCCGGGGGATCCCCACGGTCTCAGCCATCACAGAGACACAACCCAGGCGGCAAAGGCAGGCGCCAGGTTGGTTTTGTTTAGTTTGTTTCTTTGGCCAAAGAAGACCACTTGTTTTGTCGATTTTTTTTTTCTTTTTTTTTTCTTTCCCCCTCCACATTTTTTTCTCGCCGCTACTAATCTGGAGGGGACGGGCTCTGGATGGGGTTTGGGATGCATCTTCCCTCCTTTGTAAGAGCTATTCCGAGCAGAGGAAAAGGGGGGTGGGGGTGGGGGTGGTGGGGGGGTCCAGGACAGGGGGAGGGGAGGGGAAGGTACCTCGAAAGGAGATCGCATGCTATTTACCTGCAAATCGTCTGCTCCCGAGGCTGCAAGCCCGAGGCTTGGTCCTGGCAGGAGTCTTTGATCTGGATGCATCCCATATTGGGATCCATGGCTCATAAGAGACAGGTCGTGGCGGCGGTAAGCATCTAAGCACCCCAGCTCTCTCCTCTGCTCGTCCAAGCAGGAGGACTTGAGTGCCCGCGCATTGTGCAGGTTGATAAAATCAGTGGGTTCTCCATGGTGGATCTGCTGGTAATATTGCTGGGAGTGGTGGAGAGAGTTCAAGGAGTAAGCGTCGGGGTTGACTGCCGGGTGGCTGTGTTGGAACTCGTAGTGGAAGGACTGGTGGTGCAGTGGGGTGTACTGGTGGTTAGTGGAGAAGTACGGGGAGGCGAACTCGGTGCCCGTGGTAGAGTAAGTGAGAGGAGATGAGGAGGAATAGGCGACGGTCGAGTTGGCCACAGACTCCAGGCATCCAAGCTGCATCAAACGGTAACTGTTTGATCCGTCATGACGTATCTGAAAGGAAGAAGTGAAAAGAAGACCCCAAAACTGGAGGTTTATCATTGAAAACCCCGGGTACGGTTCTTCCAAGCACGCTGTCCTGCATAGCTTCTCCCCCTGCAGAAGCGTCTAAGCCTGCGAGCGGCAACCCCAGCAACAAAAGATCCTTTCCTACCTTGGGCTGGTGCCATAAAGGTCTGTTCAAAAAATCATAAACAGCCCAGCCTGCCCTTAATACTGTCAAGCGAAAGGAATCCACGCACTGAAATAAAAACTGTCTATCTATCTATCTATCTATCTATCTATCTATCTATCTATCTATCTATCTTCTATCTATCCATCTATCCATCCACCTCCTGATCACAGCTGTAATATCTGGGGCTGACACAAAAAAAAAGTCATCAAACAGAGGAAACTACCGAGAATACACACAAGTCCCGTCCCTATGTTACAGCGTTACACATTGAGAAAGCTTTGCCGCCTGCTTGCCTTCCTTTCTTCCTTCCTTCCTTCCCTTCTTTTTTTTTTTTTTTTTGAACCCCTATTTTTCTTTCTTTTTAAAATAACGAATCAGATCCAAAATTCCCCCCCTCTTTTCCCTGCGTTTCGAAAGAAAGGAGAGTCCTGCTTTTTAGTGAGAACTCCCCATTCCTGACGAGCTGGTGGTGATTTCTCTCCACTTCATTATATTATTAGGGGTATTATTCTGATTTTCGTTCTGGCAACGGTTTTAACGTGGTAATGAGTTGCCCTTGCTGGCGACAGATGTCATAACGAATTTTCTCTCTATACTTCTTTAAGTTATCTCTGAAGCCGGATTATAATTAAACGTAACGGTCCAATATGGATTTTAAAAAAATGGAAACAACCACACAGGCACATACACACACACACAGATGCACACACACATCCACACACACGCGCGCACACACGCACACACACACACACACACACTCACACACACAAAATACCTCTGCATCGTGGACGAGACCTGGAAAGGTAGTTGACATTTTTTGGTTCTCCGAAAAAAAAAAAAAAAAAAAAAAAAAAAAAAAGAAGAGGAAAAAAACCCCCAACTCTGGATAAAACTCCCCTCTCCAAATAAAAAAAAAAAAAAAAAAAAAAAAAAAAAAAAAAGGAAAAAATTGAAAAATCCAAAGTTCATGTATTTCCCCAATTTTTTTTAGAAAAAAATCTCTACAGACAGAGAGAATTTGCAATGTATCTGCATAGATCAGATCTCTCGCTTTTCCATGCACCTCCTTAAAAACCTGTAGGAACAAAATTTTCCCTCTGCACAAAAGCTGCTCCCTGGATCAGATTTTGTACTTGCTGGGTATTTCTTTGGCTGATGTCGTAGGTCCCTTGGTAATATAGAAGTTTTGAAAATTAAGCATCAGCACTGAGAACTGGGAGGACAATAGATAGAGGAGCTTCATCCCAGGAGACAAGGAATAAATATTGTATCTTCGCCTAATAAGGAACTGTAGGTTCTTTCAACATTTTTATACATTTTTTCCTCCACTCTTTAGAATGCTTTTTCTTACCCAGGCTAATATGGGAACTAATCTGATCGAAGGGGGTATTTTGTGTACATTTTATTGGGAAGACATAAAGCTAATATATATAAATATATATTATTAAACCATCCTTTTCAATAGGTAAGTGCTCCTTCCTGTTGATTATACTGCTTTTAAATACTGACCAGAATCTAAGATTGCACATTTGTATGTGTGTCTGTTTAAGTGTATTTTTTTTTTTTTTCTAAATGAAAACTATGTGGTTTGTTTTGGTTTGGGTTTTTTTTTTTTTTTTTTTTTACCCTTTCATTTACATCGAATTTAAGTCCACCCCACACTCCAACCTGCTTTTAAAGCTGCCTAATATGTTATCTTACAGGCTTCTTTAAATAGCATTTTCAAACATAAAACTAGGGTGAGACCACAAAGTATCACTGCAGTGACATATGATATTATGGAATTATACATAAAATACATATAGATCTACGGAATTACATCTGTAACAGGAGAAAGAAAAATAGGGAAGGGGACGTAAGAGCTAAAGACCACTGATAGCTGGTTCGACATTTCCAAGTGCCGATATATTTTGGAGATGGGAACGCACCGAGGCTGCGTAGCCCCGGGTTGCAAAGCTGAAGGGGTACGTGATTTATTTATTTAGTGACACGGGTCCGAGGAGCTGCCACTCGGGGAATGAGTCCTGTCTGCCTGCTCGGCGCCCCCCCTGTCCCTGTGGCCGCAGGTAGCGGCTCTCCAGCCCCGCAGTGACTGCGGGCTCCGCCCGGGGAGCGCCCGGGGGGGCCGCCCGCTGCCGGGCGAGCTCGGGGCGGCGGGGGGGACTCGCACACCCTCGCCGAAGATGCCAGCCCAAATGGCATTTCCCGGCGGGGAGGCTCTGCTGATGGCTAGCTTCCACCCGAGATAAGCCTGGAGATAGGAGAGGGTGTAACTTGCTTTTAATTGCCATTTAATTTGGGTCGCGTTTAAGCGTTTAAGCTGCGAAGGTGTCTTAATAATAAGCCGGAGGCAAAGAGGCATGTGGCTCCCTGCCTCGCTCTTTCCCCTTTATTTATTTATTTTTTTTTTAAGGTCCAGGTTTTGGGAGGGTTTTTTGGTATCTGTTCATGCAGGCTAACAGGAGCTGTCACTCAGCCCTCTTTTCTTCCTACAAATGGACAAAGGCACAAGACTGGAATGGAAATGCATTGTCTGAAATGGGAAAGTGCGGGTATCCCGGCGGGCGGGGGGGCAGCGGGAACACATCACACCCATCACACCTCTCCGGAGAGCTGCTGGGGAGACGATGGGCTCCACCCGAGCCCCCCGCCCCGCCCGGCCCAGCGGGGAGGGAAGGAGGAGGAAAGAGAAGGAAGGAAGGAAGAGGAAGGAAAAGGAAGGAAGGAAAAGGAAGGAAGGAAGGAAGGAAGGAAGGAAGGAAGGAAGGAAGGAAGGAAGGAAGGAAGGAAGGAAGGAAGGAAGGAAGGAAGGAAGGAAGGAAGGAAGGAAGGAAGGAAGGAAGGAAGGAAGGAAGGAAGGAAGAAGGAAGGAAGGAAGGAAGGAAGGAAGGAAGGAAGGAAGGAAGGAAGGAAGGAAGGAAGGAAGGAAGGAAGGAAGGAAGGAAGGAAGGAAGGAAGGAAGGAAGGAAGGAAGGAAGGAAGGAAGGAAGGAAGGAAGGAAGGAAGGAAGGAAGGAAGGAAGGAAGGAAGGAAGGAAGGAAGGAAGGAATTGCTTCTTCTCCTAATTTGGATTTCCTACAGTTCTAATCCTGCTAATGGAGCACAATATTTCACCCCAGTATATAACTGAAAAAGAAATCTAGGATTTTCTCCAAGTTCAGATTTTGTTTGATCTTCTCAAGATTTTGATACTTGAGAGAATTGAAAAAAGGCACGGGACAAAACCCACCTTAATGATGTGAACAAACTGTGACCTTTCCAACACCCCTTTGGAGTGTGGCGAGCGCAGTGCAATCAGCCACACCAGCCTTGAGCAGGGCTGCTCAGACCTGACAGAAAAAGTTAACACACCGCGAACACACCTTCCCGATGGATGGAGGGAGAGACAGGACAGGTATTCCGTCCTTTGAGAAGGAAAACAAACACCCTTCCAAACATTCATGGCAGAACACTCCGCAGCTCTCTTGACTTTGGTTATTTGCACTGTGCCACTTAAGTACTTTTCTTATTTTTAATTTTATTTATTTTTTTTTTTATTTGAGAAGGGAGGAGAAAAGGTTTTCCTCGACCTGGCCAGGCAAGCCCGGCTCAGTGCATGAACGAGCCACAGACGGTGAGGGGACACAACCAGGAGGACAGGGGCAGAGGCAGTGTGGAAGCGCCCGAGCCCCCGCCGTGACCGAGGGCGCTCCAGGGCGCTTCCCAGCAAGTCACCCCACAGGGCACTTGTTCCTCTACGCACTTAGTTATTTTATTTTCAGGACACCACGGGTGTGAGAGAGCGGTGTGGGGACAGATTCCCTTCCTTGGCACGCCGTGGGTGCGGCGGTGCGGGATCAGCCGGCCGTGGGTGCGGCGGGGGACGCGCAAGGGCTGCAGCGCTCCCGGCTCCCGGAGATCAGCCCGCTGCAGGACATCAGTCTGCAGAGACATCTCCCCCGTGCCCACCCCTTCCCCCTCCATCCTCCCTTCCCACGCACACGCAGCCCAGAGGAGCCCACAGCCACGCTACCAGCCAGCCCGCAGCCAACTTCGTTTCAAACAACAACAAAGCCACCAAAATGGTTTTGTTTGGAGGAAAGTTTATAAGAAACCCGGCTTGCCAGATGCACGTTACTGGTCAGTTCCATCTGTTAGCTTCGTTTACAGACCCTAAAAAAAAAAAAAATCATATAGACCGTTTTCGCTTTAACTCCCTCCAATCCAATTAATAACGCGAGTCAAACTGCAAAGCACTTATTAATTGCTCCCAAAGAAAAATCTTTCAGGAAAGTTAATTGGGAGCTTTCTGGTTTCCAACCAGCTCTATGAGCAGAGCAGACAGACTTTGCCTTGAGTTTCATTATGGCTGAGCACGTTGTTTATCCCCTGCCTAAAGTTTGCTTCTGCTCCTGAGCTACAGATTTTTTACTTTTTAATTTTTTTTTTTTTTTAAGGAGTCTGGAAAAAAATCAGACTGGGCTGGGAAGAGTGGGAATTTTGGGGAAAAAAAAAACACCAAACCCACAAGAAAATTCCAAGTTCCTCTCTGGGATCATTCTTACTTCAGATTCATTGAGGTGTGTAAAGTGTGTGGTGCTGCTGCAGGGACACAGTCTGGGCTCGATGTCTGGCTGCTGTGTGAGAGCAGCTCCTGAGACTCACAGAGCTCTCATCTCCTGCTTGTCTTAAAAAAAAAATTCCCAGCATTCAGGAGCCTGAAATCACAATTTTCCCTTTAATGCTCCATCTGGCCTTAGCTCCTGCGTTTTGCTGGTCACCCAGTAATAGTTAAATTTATTTTTAATTAAGAGCCTTCTCTTCCAGTGAAAGCCACCAGAACTTGGTCTTTGCTGGACTTGAACTTCTGATGACTTTTGTGGGAGTTTCTTGTGTCTGAATGAGATCAGAGTAGTTCCAGACATCACAGGCAGACAGAGTCAGCAGAGTTAGGGTGTACAGTCAGAAAGGGTTTTTTGCTGTCCATCCCCCTTTGTCCTCTGCAGTTGTCAAAATTTGAGGGCTTGGAGCTTTGGGGATGTTCAGCTGACCCAAAAGAAAAGCAGCCCTGGGGTCACTTTTGTCATGCCTGGGTCCTGACCATTGTTTGCAGAGCTATTGCTGTTGAGCCTGGATTATCTCAGTTGATCAGAGCATGGAGCTGATAACAGCATCGAGGCTGTAAGTTTGATCCCTGTATGGGCCATTCTTTGTCTTATCTTTTTTTTCCTCTCCATTGAACTCCTCCCTCTTGTCTGGCAGAGGGGCTGAACCTGATCATGGTCCCCTCTGTGCTGAGCATCACCACCCCATCTCCCTTCTCTGAATTTCACAGAAAGGGAAAACCCTGGGAGAGCCCAGACTTCTGCAGGTGGGAAGGAGGGAGTTGGAAACCTCCCTCCACATACACCCACAGATTACACCTGCATTTCCAAATAAACCTCTCTGTGTGAGAGAGACATGTTTTTTTTTTTCCCCCATTTCCCTTTAAGAATCATAATTTTGAGGACCCAAATTACATTAAGTTGCTTTTCCTCTGCCAAGGAGAATGATTTCATATTAGAGTCCACAGAGTGTAACTATGGGCAATAGAAATGGGGAGTTTGAAGTGGCTTTCTTCAAACCTCAAGACAAGAAATGTCCTGCAAAAGATTTTTCCCTGCCCTCTGGACACAGCTTCCAAACCCACCACCATGTTCCCCACTCCTCCAAATTTCTATTCTGCATCACCACAACAGCTGAAAGGCAACATTTGGACAGAAAATACATTTGCAAGCATTAAAATGCTGTGAATATATTAGTCAAAACTTAAAGAGTATATCTGTTGTCTTCAGTCATTTCTTTGATGGCAGCAAGGCTTCCTGCTTGTTGAGGCTTTCATGAGGACTTGAGGGCAGCTTATTTCAAGCCAGGTACCTGGTGTCACCCAGAGCAAATGCAAAGGGAGAGGTGGGGTGGCTTCAAAGGTGTCAGCACTGATCAATATCACCTGGCTGTAAACCAGACCACTTGCCCATTTGCAGTGAATGTCATTCACACCATTCCATGCAAGGATCAGGAGGGCAGAATTCGTGGCCACTGCACTGCAACCTGGCTTTCTAGGTATTTGGCAAGGGTGGTCCATTGACTGCCTGTCAGTGAGAGACCCCTTTCCATTCATTTTACTGGTTCACTTCCCCCATCCCCATCTTCCTTAGTCTCTTTCTTCCCTTCTCTCTGCTGGCATGCAAACAGAGCTGTTAGCCCCACAGCTCCTATTTCTTCTGATAAGACTCCTGGTGATGTGACTTCTCTACTTCTTCTTCAAGCCCCCTCCCCCAGAACCACAAGCTTACTTCTTTCACAGAGCTGCTCCCCATGCTTATCCTCTCCACTCATCTGATCCTGTAGCCATTGTGTTTCTCCCTCTCAGAGTGTTTTCCACAGCTCCCTGAGCTGCTCAGTCCCCCATCCCATCTGTCTTTGCTCTCCAGCCAGACCCCGAGAAAGCATCTTCTCTTGGCTTTGCTTGTCGAGGTGTGGATCCTCCTGGGGACTCTGCCTAGGGCCCTTATTACACGGCTCCTAGGGCTGTACCTGCTCCATGGAGGCCTCTCCACCTGGTCCTCCTTTCCAACAGCCTCTGGTGTATCCTGGTCTTGCACACACTCCTGCTTTAAGGCATTCATTTTGTCACTACTGTTTTGTTACCAAGCTGTCTACCCACCTTCCCTCCCTCCTTTAGGCACCTGCAACAAGAAAAACAGGCTACCTCCACTCTTCCCCCTTTTGGGATTTCCCCCCTTTCAATCTTCACACAACACCGATTTTTGCCAGTGCCTTTTACTGCCATGTTCCTATTTCTTTCAGCATTTCTCCTGCATCCCTTAGGGGGGTAACATGCCGACTGTCTGTGGCAGCTGTCCTCGCTCCAGTTCTGCGAATACTGAGACAAAGAAAAACCTCCCTTCCTCCTTCCAGCTTCTCTTGAAAGCAAACTACTTCTGTCAAGTGCTCTTGCCATTCCTTAGAAGCCTTTTTATTTTCCAGTGACCTCTTCTGTACTTGAAGAATGTCCTATTACTTTATTTATCTTGCTCTCTTGTGCAGTTCTCTCATTCTGGCTGCTCTCCCATCTCTTAGACTTCCCTTCCTCAGGTAATCCTCTCAGACCTCTTTTCCTTTTACCTGATCCATCTCACTCCTGTAGGTCACCTTTTTACCCTTAAATCCTGTTCTGATTCTGTGCCTATCTGAAGGTATTTACAGCTGTGAGGAACAGAATCACAATAATTTTGGAGAATCCTCTAACAATCTATTTTATTTTTTTTCCTGGCTAATTTCTCATATTCTGTGTGATTTGCTGTTCTGAAAAGGGAGGTTTGGTTATAATTACAAACCTAATTAGGCTCTAATTCCTCTTCTCTGTGAAAGCCTTTCCTTCTTGCACATCAGTAGCTCGTCAGCCAATTCCCTTTGCTTATAAGTCATTGAGGCTCTTAAATATTGGCAAGGGAAAAATTCACAGATATCCTACCAACATTTGTGATCTCAAGTTTATATCAAGGAAGAAGTCAGAAATTAAAGCCTTAAAAGACTCTCTCTCTATGACAATGTTTTTTTTCAAATTGTGATCACTTGTTGCTCTGACCATCCTTTCTAACTGCTTCACTGAGGATTTGTCCAGCACTATTGTTGTTGTAAGTTATTTCCACTATTAATACTACACTGGAAACTGATAAAAGGAGACACAGACATAACCATCTCTGTTCATGGAATGGGATGAACTTCGAAATTTAACTGTAGAGCAAATTTAACCTGATTCTGGGAAACCACATAATGGTTAAAAACCCCAAAATGTGACTTGAAAATTAACAGGAGTCCTCACTCAAATTCTTGCTTCACTTCTTGAAGAACTGGAATAGGTTTCCCAGAGAAGCTGTGAATTCCCTATTCCTGGAAGTGTCAAAGCCCAGACTGGATGAGGTTTGGAACAACCTGGGATAGTGGAAGGTGTCCTTGTCCATCACAGGTGGTTGGAACTGGATGATCTTTAAGGTCCCTTCCAACACAAACCATTCTATAATATTGGTGTATAGACATTTAATAGAGGCTTATATATAGACATTTTTAGAGGCTTGGCTCTAAAGCTAATAATTCATGTAAAACCTTGTGGGTCTCAACAGGGATATTCCTTGGGACAAGAGTGGAATAGTGGAAAAATGTAGACTTGGCAAAACCATTCACCACCATTTTCATTTGCCTCTTCAAACTGAAGTACATATTTTGCTTAAAATCAGCCTGATTTCAACAAAATTTGTAAGACACTTTCACTGCCTGTTTTAAAATCTAGTTACTGAAGAGATCTGAAGCCTAATTCTACAGAAAGCAGAACAGGAAACTCTGGGATATTTCTGCTCTTTGATGTAGCATGATATCCATACTCAACCAAGGCAAGAGGAAAATTCCCTATGTGGTGGGGATTTTGCATTAAACAATTACAATTCAGTGGAAACTCTCATCACAGCTTTAGATTTTGCTGCTCAGGAGAAAGCACTGGTGATGGAACTGGAAATCCTGCAGTTACCTGGTAAATCCCATTGAAAGCTCTATTTTTTTAACTCTTGCCAGTTTTAGCCCACAAGGCAAGTCTAAACCAAACTCTCCACATGTAGCCAGCTAAACTAGGATTTTAGAAACTCTTCTGATCATGAAATGCCCAAGAAGGCATTATCCATGTTATTTTCTGGATGCCTTTCAATGCATGAGGCAAAATCTTATCATTAAACTTCTCTCTGGTAGTGGAGAATGAAAACATCTGTAGACTGTGATGTATTAAAGATGTACCTTATATTAGAATCATCCATAATTAATGCAGACATTCCAATAAATAATACAGTGTCAGGTTCTTTGGATTATTGAGTGTGTTCCACTGTGCTCATACACTTATGCAGTGCCAGTAATAGTGAGCAAGTTTTTTTTACCTAA